>NC_133806.1:14753234-15053234 GCF_043250625.1 Sebastes fasciatus
TTGATGAATCGACGGATCATCTCAGCTATCTATATATCTATCTATGTATCTATCTATCTATCTATCTATCTATCTATCTATCTATCTATCTATCTATCTATCTATCTATCTATCTATCTATATATCTATCTATCTATCTATCTATCCATCTATCTACGTATCTATCTAAATTATCTGATTCCGTAACGGTGGGTTAGATGTAAATATTTCTCACAACGTCATTGAACACGTCACAAGACGTGAACTCTGAGCTTTCAGAAACTTTCCACTTACGAGGTTGTGAATACCACAAGAGGGGGAAGTTCATCTCTTAAACACAGTAAACACAACCCCATTTGAAGGCACCAGTAACCTCAGAGCAGAAAAGGGACACGATACCGCTTCACTAAAAACAAATAACCACAATGATTACAATATAATAGTCAATATTCTTTTCTTTGTTTGCAGTTACTGGAAAGAAGGTGGGTCACAGGGGGATTGTGGGCTCCTCAGCAGCGGACAACCACCTGAGAAGAACTGGATCAGAGCTTCCTGCGAAGGCTACTCCTACTTCATCTGTCAGCTGCAGCTCTGACACCATCTGTCTCTTCTTGTTTTAACCGAATAATGAACAAACCAATCCTCTATCAATGAGCATCAACTCCTCCATAACATTTCAAATCATATCTCTTTCCACTTCAATCAGTGATATCCAGCAAAGAAAGATAATGAAGCTTTGTAGATTATAGTTTTATATTTAACGCTTGAAGAGCTGTTAATTATATATCATATATTATATTTTTCATTGTGTTGTCTAATTTGTATTTTTAACATGTCACATTTTGCTTACAGTAAAAGTAGTAATAACTCAGGATATGTCACTGTTATATACTGTATGATTCTTTATCCTGCTGTCTGACTTTTAAATAAACGAGGATCACTAAGTTTGTTTCAACAAGGTTTTATTCTCATATAAAAACAAATACACAATAATGTCAAAGTTTCACTTTGTTTTAGCTTAGCATATATTACTGCTACACATGTTTTATATAGCTATAAAAATAACACACTTTCTTCTATAGCATAATACTGCAGGAATAATTGCACCGTTGAATATAATAAAGGCAGATTGAGTCGGTTGAGTCCGCGTCTTGCAAGTTTGTTCGTCGACACTTTACGTGTACTTCATATGTTCAGGACTGGAAAGCCTCGGAGACTGCACACAAAATCTCTTCCTAAACATATTTAATGTCCTGGTCCTCCGGCCCTTCCGGCTCCATCTCCAAACCGAAAGCGCTGTGACGAATCATCTGCCACCCCGTCAGAGACCTCCTGTTGTTGAACGCTCCTCTGTTTTTAGGTCGGAGCTTTGGGGTTCCTGAAATGGACCCCTTTATCGATTCAGTCTTCTCCTCCAGTCCCTCCTTTTCCTCGTCTTTGGAGAAAGCCTTGACGTAACGCCGCATCTTTTGCAACATTGGGTCGTTTCTGTCCTCAACCCTGCAAAGAGTGAAACAGCAGTTACAGTTGCTTCAAGGACAATAGTCCCTTTTGCCATTTTGACATGTAGTTGCAGGGTCAACCCAGG
The DNA here is from genome assembly GCF_043250625.1 of Sebastes fasciatus. Classification (NCBI taxonomy): domain Eukaryota; kingdom Metazoa; phylum Chordata; class Actinopteri; order Perciformes; family Sebastidae; genus Sebastes; species Sebastes fasciatus. The sequence goes on from NC_133806.1 coordinate 14,754,802, forward strand.
TGTAATTGATCAAATTAATCATGGCCCATTCTATTTAGTGTCACTAATGCACAGTACTAGGGACGGGCCACAATTAATGTTATTAATTACACCTTTGTTTACCCTGCAATGACATGTCAAAATTGCTGCTGGGCCTACACACTCACTATGTAAACTATTATCATGATGTTTAAACGGGCGCTGTAGTAATTTAGTATTGCACTTTGAGGACTCAAGAAACAAAGTATGAACATCAAGCATGTGTCTAACTCCAGAGATGACTACGTTTCCCATTACGCAGCTCGATAGCGTCTTTTGTTAGACTTTCTCAGACTTGACAAAGCTCCTCCACAGCCGCCGAAGACCTCACAGGCTGATTATTACTCCCCATGAGTAGTAAACTAATATGTAAAATCAGTGAAGTGCCCCTTTAACACGCCTTTTGATAAACCATATGATATTATAGCATGTGTGAAGTTGTTGTAGTCCGTACGCAGGTGGAGGAGGTATGATAATAATAGATCTGTGAGAGTGAGAGTTGTTCTTCTTACTCACAGCACAACATGACTTGTGGCTGCATTAAAGACTACTTAGGTTGTGGTCAGTGGACACAATTCTCTCTGGATAGGAAGACTAAAAAAAGTCTTTTGATGTCACTGCACGTAAATTATCCAGATGCAATATTTGCTATTTAAGTGAAGGGTGTTTTTGGCGAGATTAAAGGCCCTGACAACCTTTTATCTTTCAGCTTCTTAGGATGGCTACTGGGGTCTCTCATGGCAACTTATCCTCATACAATGGTAGGTATGATATCTTCTGAAAAATTATTCCTCATTTTCCGTGCGTTTTCCTACGAATGTCCAGCAACATGTGACACAAGTGACAATTTCCACTCCAACTCAAAATAAACTTCCGTCTTCAAAGGAAAGTTTTTGGTTTAGGTTTAGGCAACAAAACTACTTAGTTAGGTTTAGGAAAAGATTGTGTTTTTGGTTAAAATAACTACGGAAGTGACGTAACATAAGTATGGAAGTTACGTGACAAATAAATCAATGTTGATTTCTGGTTTCACACATGTACGAACACAGTCTCCTGGCGAAAGTCTGGTGTTTTTTGACCCACCACGACCTCCTCCCTACGCGGCATTTGTCACTCTTTATACTTCCTGGTTGACAATTATGTGGATTAAATCCGAAATGATTTTGTGGGATATATATGAATTACAGTGCATTACTTTTCGTAGGTATAGCTACAAACATATGAGAACAGCCTGCACATGGACACTTTATTTCTACCAAAGTTTGGAAAGTTTTGGTTGTTTTACGAGAGTGTTTTTGACTGTGCTCTTCTCGATGGTTTGAAGTGGACGGGACTCAGTTGGGAAAAAAGGTGATGTCATACAGTATACTGTATGTCTGTGTCCCAGTGAGGTCACTGTCAATCAAATCAGACCACATCTACACAGTCCTGATGAAGCAGATTTTCAGAATTTCTGAGTGTTGACCTTTTAAAGAGAACATATCATACTTATTTTCAGGTGCATACTTGTATTTTGGGTTTCTACTAGAACATGTTTACATGCTTTAATGTTCAAAAAATGCTTTACTTTTCTCATTCCGGCTGTGCTACAGCACCTCTTTTCACTCTTCACTCCTCTTTGAGGTCCTACCAAACTAGCGGGTAGGTAAGTATTATGCAAATGTGTTACTTGGTGACATCACAGTGTTACGGAAGAAAAGACGGGACTTGAATCAAGGCGTTTCAGGCAGTTGAGGTGCGGTGTTTCTGTGGGGGAGAGTAACTCCCTTTGGTGTGGACTTTGGGCTTTGTAACTTTGCACTTTTTTGATCTGAAACCACATTTTCAGGGGCTTTAGAGCTTTTGTTTCTGTCCCCGTTACTGCAGTACTGTCTCACCTGAGATACCAGCGCTCCCTCAGACCGTAGTTGAGCCCACAGACCCCGAGCCGAGGCCACAAGCAGCGGGGCAGCTTCCTCTCCAGCATCAAAGTTGTGGCCACCACCTGTACAACATCATGAGAGTAGTAATGCACACGGACGTGATGATGTCTATGCATTCATGTTTATGTCTCTAGATGTCTGTGTGTTACCTGAGTCCTCCAGAGCTCGTCTCTCTCCTGGGCCACCCTCCAGTGTGTGTCGCTCATCATGGCTATCAGTAGATTTAGCAGGAGGATGTAGGAGACCACAGAGAAGGTGCAGTGCAGCACGTGGACGATCGGAGGGGTGAAGATGGTGTGGTCCACAGGCAGATCTATGAGGCCCACGCTGAGCTCAAACTGGGAGAAGAGTGTGATGGGGAAGGAGCGGTATGAAGGAATGGACTCCGGCTCTTGGGTCATATACACCATCCACAGGGCTGAAGGAGCAGAAGAAAAGTCTAAATCATCTTATCTCTTACAAGCTGCGTGAGGGTTAAATATTTGTTTGTACATGTCGCCCAGAATATACTCACAGGTGGAAAAACCAATGAGCACAATGAAACTCAGCCACATAAACTTGGTCAGGTCTCCAAATATAATCTAGGGGGAAATGAGACACATGGTAGGTCAGTCTCCAAACACAAATAGGTGAACCTCAAAAACCAAAACAACAACTGAATACATCTGTTTCAAAAACATTTTGGTACAGGTGTCTGTGTGTGTGTTTAACAAACAAATACTATTTGTACGTGATTCATGAGCTCCTTTATCATGCACCACTGTGTCTGAGTCCCACCTTCTGTATCATGATGACATACGGGCCGAGCATTTCAAAACCTCGGGCGAAGAACATGACATTGCTCCAGCCGAGGACTAAGCACACCGCCATCACCTCAGCCTCTCCCTGCACCTCTGTGGCTCTGAACACAAGCAGCAGCACCACCAGGCATGCATAGCTGATACTGGTCCAAACAACAACAACATCAGAGAGGTTAAAGGCTGAACAGTTTGCTTTATTATACTGCTAAGATGTGTTTACTACTCACAGGATAACATGGAAGGGGCCTCCCAGTGCTGTCTGGCCAAAATAACGCTTTGCCCCCACTCTCAGTATATCAGGGATCTGTTGGAAGAGGGGACGCAGGAGGATGAGGCAGTGCAATATACATATAATCAGTATGTAAGAAGATGAAGCATGTTTCGTAAATTCACCTCCAGCAACAGGATGACAAAAGCTCCCAGGATGCTGATGATCTCGCCCGCCAGCCGCAGGCTGTCCTCATGTGTCACATAACTCTCCTGAGAGAGGAAATATAGATGCATTAATATTAAAAGGTCATTATTATTAGAGTGTGTATCATATGCAAGTGCACAGTTTGATATTTATAGTATAGTATATATATGAACAGATAAAGTTCAACTATAAGCTAAAATAGAGTTTTTTGTGTATTTGTGTGATTAGATTTTAGATTTACTTCATATTTTATCATTAGGACTGGATATTTATGCAAAAACAAGGATTCTTGTGCCTCTTGGGGTCCAATGATGGATGAAGTGTTGAGACCTTTTACTTAAGTAAAAGAAGCGATACCTCAATATAAAAAGTAAAAGTCCTGTATTCAAATTTTTACTTGAGTAAAAATATAAAAGTATAATCATTAAAATGTATAAAATTAAAGGAGCAGTGTGTAGTATTTTGGGGATCTATTAACAGAAATGTAATATAATATTCATAACTAAATTTTCATTAGTGTATAATCACCAGAAACTAAGAATGGTTGTGTTTTCGTTAGCTTAGAATGAGCCCTTCATATCTACATAGGGAGCGGGACTTCTTCACAGAGTCCGCCTTGTTGCTCCGCCATGTTTCTACAGTAGCCCAGAACGGACAAACCAAACACTGGCTCTAGAGAGAGCCTTTCACATGTTTACGTTACCTGAAGGCCACCGTAGTTCTCCGACACGCTTGTGAAACTGCAGTAACGTGAGCCACAGAGTGCAAAACTGTGGTACCGCCAGCCACCATCTGACCATGACCTCAGAGCGAGGCGAACGGCGTTACCAAGGTTAGCACTCGGCGGCCCTACGTTACCGCAGTATTAGAAAGGGTGGAGTGAGCGGAGGGGGACTCAGTTGGTTGCAATCTGCAACCACACCATTAGATGCTTACAAATCCTACACACCGTACCTTAAAGTAAAAGTAGCGATACCATAAAATACTCCATTACAAGTAAAAGTCCTGTATTAATTTAAGTATACTCATTAAAATGTTTAAATGTATCAAATTAAGATATGTATGTACCGGTAGATATTGTTATATGTTTCTATATAGCTGTGAAATAAATGTAGTGGAGTAAAAATTACAAAGTAGCATAAAGTGGAAGTACTCAAGTAGTCTACAATGTACTTAAGTACAGTAGTTAAGTATATATACTTAGTTATATTCCACCAGAGTTTATAGTCCTGTATATATAAAATATAATATATCATGGTTTTATGTGGTCACAATGAAATATCACATATATATGTATTTACACACTTGGAGAGTTTTCTGGACCCGGATGGTTTTGTCCATCTCTGACTCGCTGTAGTTCTCCGGAGCGTCCTTCAGAGGGCGATATGCACAACACAGTGTGAAGGTCCCGATGTACAGGAGATACAGAAACAGCAGCAGCCTGACACAAGAAAAGGAGAGAGAGAAAAAATACTGTTAAACAAGACTGGACATGTGTGCAGTTCAGATATTTGACTTCAGTCATCAAATCTTACCTGAAGTAATGTTTTCCATACAGGTTCCACTTCAGACTAACCAGCTGCCTCACAGGGGTCACCTCCAGTATCCTTCTTCCCTGGAGAACAAAACTAGTTTTAATTTCTTCACATCACATCAACGTTATTATTTATACTGCTAAAAGACAGTGCGTCTTGTGTTGTACCTCTCGCTGGTGACTGCCCACGATGAGCTCCAGCACTGACATGCTGTCGGCCCATGAATCGATCTCGGTCAGGTCGTACAGGTTAGAGGTCAGAGGGCCCAGACTCCACTGGACAACACGCCTTTTATTAACTAGGTGCTGAAACGCCTGAGAGAGACAGAGGGAAGCACGGCAGTGAGGATAGGATTAGTGAAATAATCTGCTCCACCTTTTCATGTTGGTTGAGCCCCTCCTCAGGCTTCTTATCACTCACCACAACGTTTCCCTCTTTGGCAGCCAGTTTAAAAGGTGTAAGGCCTCGGTAGTTGGGCACCATGTCGAGTGGCACTGACTGGTCCAGCTCTACATCGCGTGCCATAATCAGTTCCATGGCCTGGCACGCGATCGTCTTGTTGGGCTGCAGAACCAAAATGTGAAGCACTGTGTTACCTAGACAGAAAACAAGGGAATGCAAAAAGAGTGTGTAGGCAAGAGACAAGAACAGGAGACTGTTAATAATTTAAACATCACACAGATGTAAAATAATGTTGTAGTCTTCTCTAACTCTGCTACAAGAGGACGTATTACATACCACGGTAATCCTGGACCCTGGTGCTGGCCCCTGCGTCGATCACCATGGAGATAATGTCCTCATTCCCAGCACACGCAGCAAAAGACAGGATGTGCTCACCTGTTGACCAAATGTACATTTTGAAAAACACCATCTGTTTTGTGTCTCTTAAAAACATAAAACATAAAACACATTATTTAGGAGCTACTTGGGGTTCAGTGAGGCCACAGCCACCCCACTACCCCATTTTACAGTAAGCATGCTGACTTACCGTAGTAGATGAGTCCTCCTATCCTCTTCCTGAAGTACAGACCGGTGACTCGAGGTGTAGCCACGTCACCGCCACGACTGATGAGGTGATGAACCAGATTGATGTTCTGATTCACCACAGCGATGTGGAGAGGAGTAACACCTGAGACAGAGTAACGTGCATCAGTCCACTGCTAATATACTGGTTTTAATTCCACCTGTTGTGTAAGAGTAGCTCATATTAAACATTAAACGTGTGTCTTGCTGTCAATAGTCCTGTTCCTTATGAGAAAAAAAATTGTTATCTTGCTTAGCTGTAGTATTCAAATCATTTACTGAAGTAAACATAGTAATACACTATACTACACTACAGTATATATAGCTGTCAGATCAGTGGTGGACTCAGGCTGTCTGAGGGGCAGGGTCTAAACATTTTTTAAAAACGCAGAAGGTTTTCTAGCTTGTATGACAGCCTGTATGGCACTACATCACATTTTCTCCATTTAAGGGCACCAGTTAGTTCACTGCATCACGTTTATTCTACTGGAAGGGCACCTTAGGGGGCACTTCACCATATTTTATCTACCTTAGTGTCAGATAAATGCAGTAGAGTAAAAAGTACAGTGTTTTCCTTTAAACTTTAGTGGAGTAGAAGTATAAAATAGCATAAAACAGCAATAAAGTACTAAAAAAAATTGTCCTTAAGTACAGTATTTGAGTAAATTTACTTAGTTACTTTCCATCACTGGCTACGGAGCCCATCCTTGCATTTCGTCATGACTAATCATGTGTGCATCAAATTTAATCATGTTTCACTCTCTTAAAGTGGAGGAAGAGGCTGTTAAGAGTTCACTATTGTAAATTGTTGCTTATGGTGTTTATTGGTCAGATACTTTTGTAAATAATTCACATTTTAAGTGTTAAAACCTTGACTCATATGAAGTGAGAAAGTGGTTTGACTGTAATAAAAGTTGAGTAATAGCTACTTTGTGTGAAACTTTTATTGTGTTATTTGTTGGCTGTGATGCTGTTATGTGCTCATATTTGCTGTCAGTTACACCAAAAACCTCACAAGTTTTGCTAATTATGTGAATTACTGTCTTATAATAAGCTCTCATATTTCAGAATTATAATAAATGCCTTTTGTAAATTAATTTTCGGAGACGAACCTAAACTTTACATGTAGATAATCCCTCATAAATCTTAAATGCAACTATTCACATCAAATGTTTCTTCATTTTAAAATAGCTATTGCTATTCTCAGAAAACAAAATGAGCAATATATCCTCATTTGAACCTAATAACAGATATTGAGATTCAGATTAATGATGTAGTACAAAATACAAGAAAATTAATGCATGAAACTTCAATCGATCCTCTTGCTTTTTATCTCTAACATCTTATCTGAGTCTGTCTACTAAGTCCTTTTTCGTTTTCTTTGTTGCTAGCCATAAAGATTACCAGTGAACACGTACAATGAAACTGCATGATGTGTGTTTGTGCTTGTGTCTGAGAGTTTATGTGTATGAACCTTGGAAGAGCTCGGAGGTCATGGGCTCGTTGATGAGTTCAGGAGCTCCGTCCATCAGAGCCACAGCGGCGTCCAGGTTATCAGCCATCACGGCAACGTGGAGCGCCGTCTCACCAAGAGCTCCTGAGTGACAAGGTTATACAGTTTCACACATTACAACCGACACTGCCCTATACCCTGAAATAACAACAGCCACATTTCACAGCAAAGGGCCTTTACCTCTCTCAAAGATGTTAGTGGATGCACAACTCAGCAGCTTCTTGATGCAACCAACACTGTTCTTTTTAGCCGCGTAGAAGAGAGGAATGTCATTTATGCTGAGAAGGACAGAAGAAAAACAACACATATTACATTTAAACAGGTTTGGCTTTACACCTGCATGTGATTCATTTAGACATAATTGTTGGAGGTAGTGGAAAATGGTGAATTTCTTACTATTTGGTGTGGAGCAGAAACGTCTCATCCAACATCTCGTTCCATCCTTTCTTGTTTTGGAGGCGAAACCTCAGTTGGCTCCACCAGTGGTTGAGCTCGCTGGGAGCAGATCTGGCCAGAGACGGAGACATTGACACCTGATGTTCGACTGGAGGAGACAAATGAAATGTGAGACGAGGACACAAAGAGAAAAGCAGTGAATTAAGACATGGATTCTTTCATTCATTGTACTGTTTTCAAAATAAAATACAATAAAACAAGCGTCTCAATCTTACCCTTAAACAATAAAAGTGCCGCTCCTCAACTTCTGGTGATCCTCAGTCATAACACTCTTGTCAAAGTTGGACACAACACCTGTAAAAATGTCCCTGAGGAGAAGTGAGCTCCCTGTGGCATCACCTTATATATGACCCCAGCCGTGAGGGAGGAGACATGTGGAGGGCCTGAGAATGAATGGTTGGAGAGGGAGGATGAGTGAACAGTGGACAGGTGAGACAGAGAGAGTGAGGCTGTAATGAGCAGGTAGACTCTCACCGCAGGTCAGAAATCCCACAGGGAAAGTTGGGCTTTAAGGTTCAACTCGCCGTTCGACCGGGAACTCCTTTATCATGCTGATCTGAAATTATTGTCTGTATTCTGTCACCTTAAAAGTGAAGTGACAATGGTCTAATCCCAGTATATCTCTCAGCTATATTACCAGGACTGTCTGCATTCCACCAACTAGCACCTAAACCTGCATGGCCACTATAAAAAATCTGCAACTTCATGACAGTCAACACATTGCGGTCATTGTTTCTAGTGAACCGTTAAAGGAAACCTGTTTGGAAATTGCAAGCTTGGACGTCTGAGCCAGGGTTTGTAATTTAAACCTGACATTAAGGCACAATTGTCCAAGTTGCATTATTTCTGTTCTATTATGAGTAGGCAGATTTCTCCAGGTGAAACTGGGATTATTCAGTGGAGCAAATCTGAAAACATGATGTATGATTTTCCAACATGTTGCATCTTGTACAAACACGCACGCCAAACTAGTTCCATTCACAATGATTTAACATGTTGAGCACCATTCATGTGTCAACAGGAATGATCACAAACACGGTAATTGCCATATTACAAAGACCATAATGATCATTTGGAGGTTGAAAACGTCACGTCACTTTTCCTCTGGAGGCGAAAAACAAAGCTCATGTTACATTGAATTTTGTTTTGTGAACTTGTTCTTTATTCCAGGAGAGATAAAAAAAAAAAAGCAACCGACTGAACCCGAATCACAGATTTAATATCCACACATTTGTAAACTGCTGAATCAGTCAACTTTTACAACATCTCTGGTTATCTCGGTTGTAGCGTTGCAGGTGTTTTGCTGCACCATATATAGCTCATGACTAGCAGGCTGGTCAGCCGCAGGATAAACAGGGTTTAGGAGGACTCTATAGGAGGCCCTGATGATGGCTGCCGTCGTGGCCGTCATTTAGTATTGTGGAGATAATAGCTGTTTACCAGACGGAGAGCACCATCTTTAAGCAGTGTCATAAAGACTGGTGGTTTCCACTCTGTTAATGTCTTTATAAAGAAACAATAACACCATAAAAACATGATTTTGTGGTTTGTGTGTCTTCTGTTTCTGGAACTACATAGCAGCAGTTCTTTCACAACACTTTGTTAATTTGAGTCGGGACACCACAGAAAACAATTATTACAGACACCTCTGGTGCTTTTATGACAGTCGACAGATGCTCTTATTCAGAGTGACTTCACACAATAGAGCTCAATTATCATTATTAAAACAGCTCTTTCTCTAATACGAACTTTAAACTTTTAATACTCTCAATGTTTCTCAATTTCCTCTTTTTGCACATTTAAAATGACATTAAATTGGATTCTGTGAAGAAACATCATCTTAAAATGCAATTGTTTTTCTGATCGGACAATGATATCATATGGAAGATTCCACATCTTGTGAGTAATTCTCATATTTCTCTATAATTCAGCATTAGATATTCTCAGTGGTGAAATAAGTTCAGATATTTTAAGTCTGGAATTGAGTCCAAAAAAGTTAAATAAAAATCTGCCAGTGTAATAATAAATATATCAACCTGTTCTCTATCCAAACTATTTTGATGATCAATCAATCATTAATTTTTCATGCAAAATTGGCAGAAAATGCAGTTTTCAGCCCTTCAAATATGGAGATGTCCTGCTTCTCTCTGTTTTATATTATATTAAACTAAATATCTTTGTGTTTTGGACCGACAAAACAATACATTTAAGACATCATCTTGGACTTTAAGTAACTGGGATGGACATTTTTCAATATTTTCTGACATTTTATAGACTAAACGATTAATCGATTAATCTAGAAAATAATAATCGGTTTAATCGAAAATGAAAATAACCGTTAGTTTCGGCCCTAACGCAAACCATCTTGTTTCTAAAAAGTAGCGTATCTCAGCATTACAACACTACTAGATGTACTTAGTTACTTTAAACCACTGGACATTTTCTGTGTTTTGAAACGTCATGATGTGAACAGCATTTGGTAACTCAACATGCCTTTGTAAAAATGACCCAGCAGTCTGACATTGAGGCAACGTGAAGACCAGTTATCGGACAAAGTAAAATACAACACAGTGTCAGCCGCATCAGACTGGCAGAATAATGTGTAAGCGGTCTTGCTATCAGATCCAGATCTGCTGTCATATCAGCAACAGCGGGACATGTGGGAAACCAGTGTCTGTTCTTGGACTGCTGCTGATCCCAGCAGATCCCAAACTCAGATTTGACTCAAACCTGCTGATCTGTGGAACCTGAAATACACCGAGTTCACTCTTTAACACGGTGAAGGTGATATCAGCACACCAAGGTGAATATAGTTATTTATTCTGTAGCTGCATTAAAGCTAAAACTGGCGTAATAGTATATATATATATATATATATGTTATGTACAGTGCTTCTCCATATAGAGAACAAGGTGGCATTATGGATGGTAGCTGATGACCTTGCATTCATTTATGGTTTTATGAACATTGTGGTATATTTTTCTCTGTTGGATGCCTTCATGAACCATTATCAGTTCATTTGTTGTGTATTTTTATGCACCAACCCATCAGGCCACGAGAGATATCAATTTTAAAACAATGGTAATTTGTTCCAACTCTAAGTTGTCATAAAGTGTTGATGATATGAATGCAAGTTGTGCTTACTATGGTCCAATAAAACATACATTTTTGTACACACAAAATACAAACACACACAAAAAGCAATATATTAAATAAAATCATATCATTTATTTTAAAAATTTGCACAATTATGGAATAGTGGTGAACACTCATACAAGTAAACACAGCTAGTAATGTGTGTAGCCTGACACACTTCTCTTGCACACACACACACACACACACACACACACACACGCAGCATTATGTACAGCATATACCTGATGTACACATTAGCACACAGCCTCATTTACAGCACAGACACACAGGTTCACACTCACAAAGCATTTCGCCTCCTTCCTTCAAGTGTAAATCCGTCTTTCCCGTTTCACACATTCACAACGCTTCAATGACTCAGTGTCTTTACTCTAGCAATCAAACAAAAAAGAGGTGAAGTGTGAAATGTACACATAAAAGGTGGGTGCTGTTCGGATCCGTCTTCGTTGCCGATGGACGTGTTGTGTTTGCAGCTGAGGTGAAGAGTTTGTAGTATTACAGTACATGAGCTCTGTAGTCGCTGAGAGACACAAGAGTGAGAGTGAGTTCTTGTACAAACTGGGCTGCTCTCAAACCCTGGATATGTCTTTTAAAGAGGGGGAAACATGGCTTACAGCTTTTAAAAGCATTTCTTTTTGTTTTTACAATTCCATGGCAGTGATTCATAACCTCAGGGTTGATTTTGGACTGGTGATTTATAGCATTTTGTTGGAACAAACTGTACATTTCTTCTTAAAGCTAATGGTAGCACCTTATAAGGCAAACCATCGGCTGCTAGGTAGTACACTGTTTTCTTTTTTGCTGACAGTTTTTAGCATTTGGCGTTTTAAGTAGAGAGGAAGTGACACAACTTTACAAACAACTCAAAAAATATTAGAAAAAGGCTTTGATTGTCTTCACGCAATTCTTTGTGTGGAGAGATCTCCATATTAACAAAAAGATTTTTATAGTTTTTTTGTGGGTGGGGAAATTGAAAAGTTTCAAGGAGGGACGGTAGTGGAAGAGAAGGTGAGAGGTAGGATTGCAGATGGGTGAGGAGAGAAGAAGGCAGACAACAATAAAGTGAAATCTAGTGAAAAACATCGAGGAAGTCCTCCTTCTCCTCAGCAACTCCTTAACCTCACTTTGACCCGGACTGCAGCTCCCATAGTGCACCTCTCCTCTGTTATTTGTGGTGAGTGACTGGCAGGAAGTCCGATCCTCTTTTTCACCCCTTCTGGTTGTCGTGTCGGTCGTGTAGAAGAATACACAGAGTGGCACTCGATGCTTTTTCCTCAAACAAAAGCTGATTCTCTTTTTGTTTTGGCTTAAAATGTGCTCCATCAAAACCGAATGAAACCGGACACAACAAGCAGAGGAGTGTGAAAACCACAGGAATCCATAGCACAGGTTGTACTGTAGGTGGATTTCACACCTCCACCTGCCCCTGCGTCAGATAGGCTCTGAGCTGCTGGGCTGCGCTGACGATCTTCCTCTGGTGTCCCACCAGGTTCACCCCGAGATTCTGGACATCGCTGAAAGAGAGAGCAGATGAACCGCAGAGTTTAGTTTCAACACACAGTTCAAATGCTTGTTGTTTGTCCTACCTGAGGACAGCACTGGTGGGTCTGCATGTGTTAGTCCATAAAGGTCTGCAGCAGCTCAGTTGTTTTATTGATGCTCATACTGATTTATCTTAAAGCTTCTCCTTTTTACTTTGGCTTATCTTTATTTTTTTATTTTTTTTTATTGAAATCTAATTTATTTTCTCACTATTCAACTTTCAAAAGTGCAATATACATACACTGAACAAAAATATAAACAACTCTTGTTTTTGCTCCCATTTTCACTCATTTAAATTAAAGATCTAAGACTTTTTTCCTCTGCACACAAAAGACTTAAAATCCGTATTAGTGAGAACTTCTACTTTTACAAGATAATCCATCCACATGACGGGTGTGGCCCATCAAGGTGCTGATTAAACAGCATGATTGTTACACAGGTGTGTCTTGGACTGGTCACAATAAAAGGCCACTCTATTATGTGCAAAATGCGCATGTGTTTTTTTTATCTTGAAAAAAAGAAAGACATTTATGAGGCACTCTGAACTGTGGGTTTCACATGAATAGGGCTATAGATGTGCATTTTATAGTTACACAGACTGCATCCATGAAGACAACACTTCTCCAAAGTGCCAGACGCCATCAAAGGTGAGTGTTTGCTCTCTCAAGTTGGTTATGACAAGGGACTACAATCAGGTCAAGACCCTGGTGGGGATGACGAGCACGCAGATGAGCATCCCTGAGACGGTTTCTGACAGTTTCTGGAGAGATCTCAATAAGTATTTTGACCAAAAAAATATTTCTTTTATAGTTTTTTGTGGGGAGCTTTAAATCCAGAGAAATATCAAGTTGGTTATATAAATATACCCCAAACCAAACATCCTAGAGCAGAGAAAGGGTTTACAATCTCCCCCCATGTATGACTTCATTAATGTGAATGAAAACCCGTACACTGGTCACCTGATAACAGCTAAACCATCCACATGACAACTGATCAATTCTGTCCGCTGAGGAAGGCCGAAAGATGTGAAAACCTTCGGAAACACGAAGTTAAAGGGACCTTGTGTTGAGAATTTTCTTGTTAAGTTGCTGTTTCCGAGGTCAAAAATGAACATTTCGGCTCAGCTTTTACTCCGTTTGTAAAGGGATACAGATTGTTGACCTTGAAAACAGATGGAGTTTTCCCATCTGTCATGAAAAATGCTCTAGAAACAGCAAGAAAGTGAACCTTGAGCTAAATTAAACAATAATAAACTATTTCTTGGTTGTACCTTACAGGGTATAAGCTCTGCAAAAAAAAGTGTTTCATTCACAAGTTATGTGAAACAACATTGGGTGAAAACAAAAGGCTGCCTGAGGTGTAGAAAATCAATCTAAAACTTTATATGTTATGGAAAATGGTGGGCAGTAACTCAGTCATAAATAAAACCTCCTACAGCCTTGTAACGTTAGAGTAATAACCATCTATACTCACTCCATGCTGAGCCTGCTGACTCTGTCTAACGTGTCCAGGTGTGCCTGATCAAACTCATCCTGATATTTCTCCATCTTCAGCGCCTTCAGCCAATCACTGACTGTTGCCACTGCCGTTAGGTCTGTTGGGGTGGGGCTGAGCAGCGGCTGAGAGCAGCTTCTGTTAAGAGGGGAAAGGTCAAAAACGAGGGCATGAGAATCCATAAATACGGCAGATTGTTCATCACCTGCTGCCTCTGATATGTTTTGCTCAAGCCAGAAGCCGGTGTCTTACCGAGTTGGCTCCACCTTGAGGGCGGCGGGGTGCCTGATGAGCCGGTCCAAGGAGGAGAGGAGCGAGTCGAAGCCCGGCCGGTCCCCTCGCTCAGCCTGCCAGCATTGAAGCATCAGAGAGTGGAGGGCAGAGGGGCAGTTGTGGGGCGCGGGGAGGCGATACTGGTCTGCTACTGCCTTCATCACCTGCACAGACAGCGAGTGAGACATCAGACATTAGCAGCATAAGCAGATGGTGTGAGGAGTCTCGTGTAATTGCTTTACATAAAATGTCACAGACCACTGAGGGCTTGTAAAGAGTGACTAAGAGAAAATTATGCAAATTCCAGCTGCTTGGCATTTTGTCTCCACTTCAATGTGTCTGTTAAATCAAGAAGAGGGGGATGGTGGTAAAATACATTTATTTAAGTAGCTATCTACAACTTTTATGCACTGGTACCTTCCTTTAGTAAACGGGCCTCATGCAGGAAGCAATACAAGAACAAATTTCCTCTTATTTTTGTTCGTATCCACGATTTGTTCACCAATGTTTTCTTATTTTTGCTCTTCTCTTAGGTAAGAGAACATTTTTACAAATGGTCGAGAGCACTCTTACCGAGATAAGAGAAAAACATCTAATTTTCACAGTCCACAAATTGTTCGTCCAACGCAAGGAAACATGGATTTTTGATTTCAGGAACATTAAAAAATGCGTGAATATCATATAATCTAAGTTAGATTATTATACAGTATGTTTTAGCTTTTTTTTGTGGCATCTCTCGAATTCGTGGGCATGTGCCAGAGTATTTGCACACGGCACAACACCTGGCTTTATATAAGTGTTTAAGGGACGTTACCTATGCTAACACCTTCCCTGATATAGTGTTTAAGGGGCGGTAACTATGCTAATAATAAACAATCTGCCACAGTAACAGCAGATTTGGATGCTTATGAACGTACTGAAATAAATTTTTTTCTCTTAACAGAAAATGACGAGAAAATATAAGAGAAACGGATAGACTGGAGAGACTGATCAGGAACAACATGCAACAAAGGTCTCCGGCCGGATGCCAACAGTGGACGTTGTGGCTCATGGTTGGTGCCATCAGGGCGCTCCAGGACTTTTAATAGCATGTTATTACACTGCAGCAGTTAAACTCGTACTTAAGCGCAGGATTTGAGTGCATTTCCATCTCTGATTGATTATGACTTCCTTTTGCTCAAGCAACATTCTCCCACACACTCACTTCTTGATTGCTCATGTCCCAGTATGGACGCTCTCCGTATGACATCACTTCCCACATAAGTATGCCGAAGCTCCAGGCGTCGCTCGCCGAGCTGAACTTGCGATGCTGAAAGGCTTCTGGTGCTGTCCACCTCACAGGAATCTTACTGCCCTGATAGAGACAGATAGTGTTACACTGGAAGCAGAGATCAGGAGCATTAAAAATGAATCTTCCGATATACGTACCAGTGAGGCGGTGTATGTAGGTATGTTGTGGTCCAGGCCCCTCATGAGTCGGGACAGGCCAAAGTCAGACACTTTACAGACCAGGTTGGAGTTGACCAACACGTTCCTAGCTGCCAGGTCTCGGTGGACAAAGTTTCTCTCAGAGAGGTAACGCATCCCCGCACCGACTCCTCTGAGCATCCCGATGAGCTGGAGGACGCTGAACTGGCCCTCGTTCTCCTAATAGAGTTAGGAGGGCAGGATGGAAGCCGAGCACAGGAGGACGGGAGAGGAAGAGATTTTTTGGTTTATAGTGAAACGTGTGTGTGCTCCATAGACTGTATATAAAGATCAACGACATGACAGCTACCCAAAAGCAAAGAAGCCAAAACATCTGGATCGCCCCCTGGTGGCTGGCTGCAGAATAGGAAGTGGAGACACGCCGTCTATCTTTATATACAGTCTACGATGCAGTCATTAGAAACATGCCAAAGATGGAGTCAGTGTGTCCTTGTCTCACCCTGAGGAACGCGTCCAGGGGCCCGTTCTCCATGAACTCAGTGATGATCCTCTCTGGAGGGGTATGAGTGGTCACGCCCTCCAACTTCAGTACGTTTGGGTGGTCAAACTGTCCCATGACCCCCGCTTCACTGAGGAATATCCCCCTCTCTCTGTCGGACGCGCCCCACCGCAGAGTCTTCACCGCCACCAGCACCTCCCTGCGACCCATCGGACGGTAGCGGCCTCGAGAAACCTCCCCAAACTGGGCTGGAGTAGAGAGGAGGTGGCCCAGATTACACTCTGTTGATACTTATCACACAACTACGATAAGATTTAAAAGAAAGTGTCCCGCCTACCTGCACCAATCACCTCCTCAATCTTGAGATGAGTGGGATCTATCTCACGGGCAAACTCTTTGACAGCCTCACTGGGGTCCTCATAGGTGGATGGGTCCACATAATACTTAACTCCACCTGGAATAAAACGGCCGTGGCTTTTTATCATTTTATTTTCCACATTTCAACACATTTATTGTCATGGTACGAGGTTGGGATGATCTGCTCTTGCACAGCAGAGAGACCTTATTCTACACTATGAAAGATACACAGACTTAGTACTGGATTTCTAAAATATTAGTTTATAACACATGGAAAATTGAATTCAATTTCTAAATAAGGTCTGCCCCATACATTCAGAGAGATGTTAAGCCATTGTTTAATTTTTTGGGTGAAATAAAGTTTCTATGGAGAAAAAATCTTTACTTGAAATTAATTATTTTACATCTATAAAACATCCACTTGATTAAATATTCATTAAATAAACAAAAAGAAAGAAAACTAATAAAAAAACAAACTTTGTTAGTCACAGAGCTTAAGTATGCAAATCATATGGCTTGTTGTTATAATAGGTGGCCTTTTGCACAAAGCAAATATCTCAATTTAAAAAAATAAATTGAATCAAATCTAAATTAAATTGAATGAATTATGCTAATGCTCACCTCGGTTACTGATGTACCTCTGGAGTCTGTCGCTGTACGGACTCTCCCTCCTCTTACTGCCATGTAAAAGCAAACAAAATGCATGAACGTGCATGTGATACAAAAAAACAACAACCAGATCATATGTCTGATCATGCGAATGGATTGACAACCCACCTGCGAAATACCACCACAACCACAATCGCTGCCACCACCAGGAGGAATGCTGCTCCGCCCATCACTGAGCCGACCAGCAGAGGAAGTCTGTTCTGGATCTGCTGTGAATGTTCCTCTGTGGGGGAGAAAGTGAGAAAACCATCAGCTGTTGATGTGTCATGGAGACAATGTTTTTTTTTTTACTGTTTCCAGAGCTGGAAAATTACAAACAGTGTTGTTACTGTAACTGAATATATTTTTCATGTGTTTGCTCTTTAATGAGTACACTCTAAAACCAGACAGTTTATTTTAATTTTAAATTTATATTTTTTATTTTGTTTATTTCTATTTGTAATATTTTATATCTGTATTTTTTTATTTCTATATAATGTCAGTTATTTATTTTATCCCTTTACTTTTCCTTATTGTTTTCCCTGTTGCTTTTGACATTTCTTGAAGGGCCAAGCTGTCAATCAACTGGCTTTGGATGTTCCTGCCCAGGCTGAGTAGTCAATTCCTGCACACATATACTCTAATTTAAATTTTTAAAAAATAGAATAATTCATATGCAAAAAATAAATATATATTTTTAAATATATATATATATAAATACAAATATATAAAGAAATAAATTAACAAATAAATATGAAAACAAATGAAAATGCTTATAATTATTCTTCTATATTGTATTATTTGTCTTTATATTTCCACATTTATTTTCCTATTCTTTTACAGATTAATTATTTTTAATGGCACTCCTATGACTCCATATTTCTGTACATTATTAAGGCCTCCTTTCCTAAATATGGTAAATTCCACCAGCTCAGTTGTGTGTTAATTACAGTAATGCACTCTGACTGAACTGGATGTCACTGGTGTTACAGTAAACAAGCGTTGTACCCAAGGGCAGCGTGGTGAAGTAGATGGTGTTGCTGTAGGGGCCGTAGCCGCGTTCATTTCGAGCTCTGATCTGGAAGGCGTAGATGGAGCCGGGGATCAGAGAGTTGACGGTCACTGTGTTGGTCTCACTGTACACACTCGCTGCGCTGTCCACATCTGAACCCTGAGGGGACACAGAGGAAGGACATGTTGTGGTGACTCTTGTTATGCATCAGCTGTGCAGCATGTTTGCATGTGTATTCACTGTGAGTGTACCTTGTCATAGTATCTAAGCTGGTACTCCAGGATGTCTCCATTGGGCCTGTCAGGCTGAGGCCACGAGAGAGTGATGGAGTCTGGGGCTCGGCTCAGCTGGTGCATCATGGGAACTGTGCTGGGAACTGTGGGAGAGGACAGATGATAAAGTTAACCCCATCATCCAACAACAATAAAACAGTAAAGTTGTGCTGAAGTGACCAGAAGGGGGCAGTGTTACAGAGCTTGTCGAGGATATTTAGTAGAGCATGAAAGTGGAGGTTTTATGGAGCGCCAAGCAGGATCTAGTTACAGTCACTGTGCTGGCGGGCCAGACCAGTTAAAGGGAACTTTCCGGCATTCCTTTCATTTAATCAATAAACTCTGAGAACAGACACAAGAAGGTTTTAGATAATTTAAGTTCATGGAGACTTTTAAATCAATCTTGATCAGTTTCTTGGAAAATCTCGTAATAGTGTACTTTGTCTGCACAATGCCCCATTCTCCTCCCCTCTTTCCACTCGTCTACTTTCATCTGTCCGTCTTTTTGTCTTCCCATCTCTCATTTCTCCCTTTCTTCCTGCACAGTGACTATAATGGGATCTGACAGGATATTGTAACCTAGAGCAACCTCCTGTCCAGAGAGCAGGAAGACAAAAGATGGAGCGGAGAGAGAGAGAGAGAGAGAGAGGGAGAGACACACAGTATCTACACAAACACCATCATCAGAGCATCTCTTCTCTTTCATCTCATCTTTTTCATCCCCTCTGTCCCGCGCTCACCTGACTGGCTCGTAGTGAAATTGATGCTCGTGTATCGAGCTGGAAAAGGACTCAAAGCTGACACCTCATTCATGGCTTGCACCTGTCAATAAGAAGAACACACAGATGTGACACACAAGGCTTTTTTTACTTTCATGACGCGCTTTTGTTTGAGAAACAAAGCCTGACACGTGCAGCTGTGTCGGCCGGTCAACAAACACCAGTAAATGGGAAATATCTGCCCATTATGAATAAGAAATAAGCTATGATTTAGTTGAGGTTCCACAAGCTAAATAATAAATGTTACTGTGTATTTGCTGATGTGGAGCTCATGGGATAATACGGCACAGAGGAACTGCCTCCTCTGTGGCTCCAAGAAACGTTTCAGCAATCAAACACGTTGTTGTGCAGGTGCTGAGGCCAAAAAATAGATGTTTATTTCACAGGGTCACAGTTATTCTTCCATTCATTTCAATGAAAGGGAGTACAGTGTTTTGAATCCTTGAAATGTTCCACCAATAACACAAAGGTCTTCCAACTCAGAAAAGCAAGAAGTGCAAAAAGCAGTTATGATTTAAAACCAACTCTCGTAATAGTTTTAGACTTTTACAAGGTGACAACCGAGAGTGTTTTGTGCCTTTGACAGACAGTCTTCCACAGTACCTGTATGAGATACGTGACCCTGGTCAGCAGGTTGTTGAGGGTGACCTTGGTTTGTTTCAGGTTGGTCTGGGAAGGGCTGAAGGTGACGCCCTCTCCGCACCAGGAGCACGCCGCCGGGTTGGTGAAGGTGGCTGAGGGGCAGATGCGACACACCACCCCGTACCACACTTCGACGCGGCCTCCCATGTCCACCGGAGGGCGCCACCTTAAGGACACCCCGCCGTCGCCGCTCTCATACTCCCAGGTCAGAGAGACCGGAGCAGATGGAGGAGCTGTGGAGGAGATAGGGAGGGGTTTGACATACATAATGTAAGCGGCGGACACTTAGATGGAAGCAGCTGCTGAAAAGTTTAAGATATGAAAGAGGCTGCTTGCTGGCAAAGACATTCAACCACGTTAAGTAAAACGGAAAGAACGTTATAAAACAAAGTTTGGCCGTGACACAATTTAAGTGAGCAGAGAAACTAAATACTTAACAGGTTTTCTTTCTGCTGGCGGATATACATTTCCATTATATTGTGATAAAAAAAAGATTCTGTGCATCTCGGTTCTCACAGTCTGAGTAGATGAGAAATGAACATGGAGGCCCCTTGAACGCCTCCCAGAGAGCCAGGCATTAACAAACAAACCAACAAAGCTCACTTGTGCAGGCAGAAGAGTTGGCATCATTGGCTGACCGGTAAAAGCCGCTGCGACATTCACACACACTCGATCCCTCCTGGCTGGTCCTGCTGTTGGAGGGACACACCGAGCAGGGAACGGAGCCCGCAACCGACTTAAAGTAGCCCACCGGACAAGCTGCAGAGAGACACGAAGACACACAAAGAGGGTTGAGCTTCATTCTCAGTTTACAACCAAATAAATAAAGCGTTCACTCTGAGTCAGTGGTGTCCAGTGCTGTGCCAGAAATGAATCTGCAGGGTTTCAAAGCTACACAACAGACGGTCTGTCTCTGCTGCAGGTTTTACTGATTACTCAAACACATCTTCCTCCAGAGAGTGGGAAATTAGACATTTAATGTAGAAGGAGCACTGAAACACTAAAGCTATGGTATTTTTTAAACCTAGAAACAAAAGGGAAAATGAATTAGAACGAAATGAAAGGTTTTGTAAAATTCACTCAAAACTAAAACTGTCAGTTCTTCTATTTGTAGCTGAAATACATTGAAAGTATCAGTGTTGGAGCTTGACAGTTCATTTCTGACGTTGGAAACAGCAGTTGACAAAACAATCTTAACAATCTTTGCTCAGTTGTCATGGAACCGAAGATGTAGATAATGGAAAGTTTAAGGATCTACAGTTCCATGACATCTTGGTCTAAAGCTTGAGAACAAGCGAGTAAGTGGACCCGGAGATAAGATTGTTTTGTAAACTATTAGTATTAAGTTTGGTTAATGATCCCCGATTCATTGATTAGGAGATGTATGAAGAAGAAAACATACAGTATAAATGAAGAGGAAATACTTTAAGGATATCATTAAAAAAGCACAGTAGTTAAAAAAAAATATTTTCCACATCCTTGATTGAACTTAAACCTGCAGTAGGCAGAATGTTTTTAGTATCGTTGGGCAATATCCATAATAACCTTTCAGCATATTGTAATTCAAGTGTTCTGAGAGATAACTAGACTTCTGCACCACCGCTTTAGAAAATCTAGCCTGTGACGGTAGACTTTGGCCAATCACAGGTCATTTCAGCTCTACATAAAATAACTATTTTGAACTTGTAAGAACCAAGTAAACCTTTCAAATCTCCGCTGACTGACCAGCAGAGGACTCATGCTCTCAGTTCAGAAGTCACCATTATAAATGAATGATGAATGATATACAGTATAGTTAGTGTACTTCTAATTTGTCTCATTTTATTGTTTTGGTCCGGGACATAGTCAAATACCACAAACTATTTTTGGGTAAAGCATCAATTTCATTTTGGCTTGTGGTTTCCTTTGAGTTCATCTAAAACACAGCGGCCTGTTGTTGGTTGTCCAGCACAGTCATTCAGTGTGTTTACAGAGGAAGTGGTTTGCGTAAGTAGACAGCAGCAAAACCACAAGAAGACAGAAGTTCAAAATGGCCACATTGACCTTTTGTCACGGTTTCAAAGGAGTAGCTCGACATTTTGGGAAATAGACTTCACTTTCTTGCAGAGTTAGACGAGGAGATCAATGTCAATTCAACTAAAGCCAGCAGCTGATTATCTTAGCTTAACACAAAACCTGGAGACAGGGGAAACCGCTAGACTAATCACTACGTGTCATTTTTACACTTCGGTTTTTGTATAAATTAAACAAATGAGTTACGTGTTAATTAGTTTTAGAGCTTCGAGGTGCTGGTAGGTGGATTGTGTTAGATTCAGATGGAGCCAGGCCAGCTGTTTTCAGTCTTTGTGCTAAGTTAAGCTAACCAGCTGCTAGCTTTGGCCTCACATACAGTATAGTGGACAGATATGAGAGTGGTATAAATCTTATCATCACCAGAAAACCAATAAATGTATTTCCCAAAATTTCAAAATATTCCTGTAAGAAGTGGGAGAATGTTTCTCAACCCATGAAGGAAAATTTATATTAAATTCAAAAATTCTTTTCACCAAATCTCATTATAGTCGCTGTGTTAATAGGGATCATAATTTAGAGCCGCAACTAATGATTATTTTCATTGTCGATTAATCTGTTGATTATTTTGTCAATTAATCGATTAGTTGTTTGATCTATAAAATGGTGAAAAATGTCGAGCAGTGTTTCCCAAAGCTCAAGATGACGTCCTCAAATGTCTTGTTTTATCCACAACTCAAAGATATTCAGTTTGCTGTCAAAGAGGAGTAAAGAAACCAGAAAATATTCACATTTAAGAAGCTGGGATCAGAGAATTTTTACTCTTTTTTCTTAGAAAATGACTCAAACCGATAAATCGATTATCAAACTAGTTGCCGATTAATTTAATAGTTGACAATTAATTGATTAATCGTTGCAGCTCTAATCATAATAATAATAAATTATATGATCGTCCTCAAATCAAAGGACGCAATCCATTAAAAATATAAAATCAATTTCAAAGCATGTATATCTCTTTCTCGCGCGCACACACAAACACACACACACACACACACACACACACTGAAAATCCCATTTGAACCTGCAGGCTGTTATCCTAAACTGATGTGTTTTAATTGCCAATTGTTAATGTCAACAGCGGGACAGCTGAGCGCCGAGGTCAAACTACCACACACTTCCTGCTGTTGCCTGTCGGAGCCCCGAGTGCTTGTCCTGAGCAGGACTATGAGAACATTGACCGTACTGGTTGGTCTGCTGCCATTTTTCACACAGTGAACGCCTAAAGCAGTGTCAACTAAAGGTTGCATCGTTCAAAAAGAGGTCTCTTTTGAGCTAAATGTAGAGTTTATATTCTTCTTGTATCTTTGAGTGTGTAAATGACACACCTGATAACCACACCTGACCCAGCAAGTTTAAAGGTCCCATATCATGCTCATTTTCAGGTTCATACCTGTATTTTGTGTTTCTACTACAACATGTTTACATGCTTTAATGTTAAAAAAACACCTTTAATTTCCTCATATAGTCTGATGGATGAGAGAGGATGTGTGTGTCTGCTCTTTAAGGTCAGCGGGGGTGAACCCCTCACCTTGTTTATATAACCTTGTCAAGAACATTTATTATATTTGACATGCTGTATGTGTGTGTGTGTGTGTGTGTGTGTGTGTGTGTGTGTGTGTGTGTGTGTGTGTGTGTGTGTGTGTGTGTGTGTGTGTGTGTGTGTGCGTGCGCGCGCGCGCGTGCGTGCGTGCGTGCGTGCGTGCGTGCGTGTGTGTGCGTGCGTGCGTGCGTGCGTGCGTGCGTGCGTGTGTGTGTGTGTGTGTGTGTGTGTATACTATGGTGTGGGGGAGTAGGAGATAAGAAGGTAGGAAGTGAAAGAGGGTAAAGAATAAACAGATAAAAGGCTTTCTGTGTTCTCACTTGTCTCAGAGAGCTGACTTTGCTTTCAAACAGGTGTGAAGAGGAGCAAAAAAAAGGGAGACGGAGAGAAGTAAAAGGATGTTGAGGGATCGCAGAGGGAGAATAAACTAGAGGAGAAGTGAACACGGAGATGGATGGCCCAGGATGGTTGTAGGATGAACAGTGGGATTATGTGTATGAGCGCCAGATGATGGGTGAAAAAGGAGGAAACAGAGAGGGAACGAAAAGAGAGCGACAATATCCTCCTTCCTCAATCTTTTATGCACATTACCAGACGTGTTCTCTTACAGCTCTGACACGAAACATGACTTTGCTACAAAGCCTCTCATCGCCGCTACGAGCTCCAGCAACAACTCAACCCCCTCTCCTCCTCCTCCTCCTCCTCCTCCTCCCATCTTCATCCACATGATTACAGCAACCAATGAGAGTGCAAGTCCTCTGCCCTCTTGCTTGATCTGCGACCCCCATCCCCCCATCCCCCCACCGTCGGCCTCATCCATCCATCTCCCAGCAATAAAGTAGACAATTCATGGCCATTATGAGCACAGATGCCTTTACATCATACATCAGTACACTCTGGGAAGTAAGGAGGAGGAGGAGGAGGAGGAGGAGAGGTGAAGAACAGAGGAGTTACAGCGAGGGTTGACAGACAGACAGGATAGTGTAGTGTATTACAGTAACAATGACAGATATTTAAGTATTTCATGTTTACTGAAACTTACAAATAAGAGCTGAACTTCTCAATGAAGTGTTTATTCCATCGTCAGAAAATGAATATGCAACTAAACCAAAAAATCTCTGGTTCCAGCTTCTCAAATGATGACTTTTCTGTTATATATCATTGTAAACTAAATATCTTTGTGTTTTGGACTGTCGGTCGGACAAAAACAAGCACTTTGAAGTCACGCTGAGCTCTGGGGAATTAAGCGTTTTTCACTTTTAAAGAACATTTTATAGACTAAATGATAAATCGGTTAATCGAGCAAATAATCTGAAAACAATAATGTGAAAATAATCAAGTTACAATAAGTAAGATGCAGATTTACTCACACATTTTGAGAGCTGCTGACAACAGGAGTCAAATTACTTGCAGGTGCCAAAATACTGATTGAAGAAACCTGATTTTAAGCAGTAAAACTAGGAGATGTTTCAGTCATGACCTGGCAATTAAAGGAGGAGGAAATTAGAAAAAAGACAATAACACAAAAAGAAGATGAATAGATAAGTAAATGAGAGGGTGACATGGGGAAAAGGACTCTCAGCACGCAAATTAAATTAAATCCTGTTAAGAGACAAAATAAATTTAAGTACAAGTAATTTCTCAGAACAGAAATTGAAAAAAGACAGCACTGAGGTGAATAATTTGATGTTAACATAATACTTTGGTTTGTAGATCACTGACCCAATTTCTCTTTTGCTCTTCCTCTCTCTCTCTTTTTCATGCGCTCATTCCCTCTTTTGGCTCGCAGCATAATCTCTCTCTCTCTCTCTCTCTCTCTCTGTGTGTGTGTGTCTCTTTCTCTCTATCTGTCTCTCTCTCTCTCTATCTCTCGGACACACAAACACACATAAGCTCGGTCACAGATGTGACCACACAACAGGAGAGATGAGTACACATGGATCCAACTGTAAATGTCTCCCCTGCGTCTCTCCATCCATTATTTTCTCTACATAACGTTGGTCAGCGCAGACGGAGACAACAGACAGACACTGAATCATATCTGCTATAATGTCGTCCAATTCCATATAAGCTCCAGCAGCACACGGCCATATGTAAAAAGCAAAGCAAGCCTTTGACTTTCTCATATAAACAAGCAGCTTCTCACAGCCCATGCACTAGACTGTAGCAAAAACAAGGTGAGTTTTATTTCAAACATAAAATAATTCACTCTCCTAAACACAATATTAAATTCCACAGCATGTTTTAGACAAATCCTACAAATCCTAAATGTTTAAAAGAGACATATAGTTCACACACTGGGAATTGCAAGTTCCCAAAAGTTGAATGAGGCAGCTTTTTGACCATCAAAGTCTTCGTAAGGCATGACATCCGTGTGAAATGTGGACAAAAATGACATCTCTAATTACAATTAGGTGACACAAATTATACTAATTGTAGGTGGAGCTGTAATTTTATGTGTGTATATAGATACACATTTCAAACGGATGTTGGCCTGTCCTCATACCTCATTAAACTTTCTGTAATTATCATTTTAAGTGTGCAGACTTCTCTTTCTTCTTTATATGCTGTGTTTGTCTTGCATCTGCCTAATTGGAGTTTGATGAGCACATTATTCACCTTTTTAAATAAATAATTGCTTATTTACACGCCCAGCAATTACAGAGAAACATCATCATTCATGTGGAGTCGTGTTTCTGGCCCCCTGGTAAATGTAAGTCAAATATTTACTGTCTTTCAGCTCTGTTTTTGGTCTGCTGAGGGGGATATTTGACTCTTTAGATGCTAAATGCCCCAGTAGTTTCTAACTAGTCTCTAACTGTGTCTGTCTGCTGTTTGGTGCTGAGCAGATAGTGTATAGTGTTTTTTTTTAAAGCTTTTCTGCTGGAATCGATGCTATAACAGTAAAGCTAAACAAAAAGCTGAAACTAGCTATAAATCTTTGAAAAGCAAAGAAGAGCTGCAGAGTCGGGTGATAATTCTCTGCGGGTTCATCACTGTGAGCGACCAGTCACATTGTCACGTCGTCATTTGATACACTGTTATCATAAAAACATTGATTACAGCTGCTGTCTTTAGGCAAAAAAAAGAAGAAGACCAGAATAATGTTCCTGGCAGCGTAGATCATGATATATGGAGTTCTGCAGGAATGAGTCCTAAAACCAAGAAATGAGTTAGCATTTCTGCCCTTGCAGTTCCATCATCTTAAAGCCAATGGATTTTTTTGAATGGGTTTTTAGTTAGATGCCTGAAATAAAGTCTGTGGTGAACACCAGCTTTTAATGTTTTGTTCCACGATATAAAATTTGT
Source organism: Sebastes fasciatus (assembly GCF_043250625.1). Taxonomy (NCBI): domain Eukaryota; kingdom Metazoa; phylum Chordata; class Actinopteri; order Perciformes; family Sebastidae; genus Sebastes; species Sebastes fasciatus. The sequence goes on from NC_133806.1 coordinate 14,781,502, forward strand.
CAGTAAATACCCCACTCGTGATTTTTGAAGCTGTAGTTCTAGTTATTATTATATAGGTGTAGATCTATTTCTATTTCTGTGTAAGTACATTGAGAGAGATGCAAAACAGTCAAATTCCTTGTATGTGCACACGTACTTGGCAAATAAATCAGATTCTGATTCTGGTATCTTAAAAAAGACGGTTGCTAACAAGTGGCTAAGTAAGACTATTAAACATCATCATGGCGAACACCAGTGCGCCTTTAGCTTAGTGGTGGCAACGTGAAGTCATGCGACTGTGGTGTAGTTTATAGCCTAACGTTAGCGTTTTGCTTCTGCCGATTGCATTTACACTTCAAAAATCATAGAAGTGGTGTTCATTTGCAAAGATTATATTGCTTAACAAAACATGTAAGTATCATAAACATTTGTTTGCCACAGAGCTTATTTTCTGCAATAATCCAAAAACCAATGGAAAAATCCAATTGACTATTTGTTGAAGGAACAGGGCGATGCTAACTTCCTGGTTGGCATATAAAATCACCCCTGCAGCGCCATTGAGAGAAATAAAATGTACATAAAATGTTAAATATAACGTGAATACATGAAAAGTGAGTCAAGCCTGAAGCACTTGGGGAAATTAGACTCATGACTTCAGCATTTCTAAAATCCTGGCTGCTGCCCTGGATTCAAAAACATCTTGATTAAAACAAGATTGATTTTTTAGAAATAGAACGGCATGAATACTTGTTTCATTACACTACTTGCTCTGATGATCCAACATGCTCAATAAATTGCTGATGTGATGCAGCGTGATCAGGTTCATTTGTCATCATCGCCTAGCTACTCCCCCACAGCAGTCACTACCGGACCTCATTGATCATTTCACTCAAAGCTTGACCTTTATTGATGGACTGGACAAGCAACTGACTGTCAACATTGCTTGACATATGATGGTGGGTAACAATTATGAAGAAAAACTGGAATTGTCTAAAGGAAAAATGAAACATCTGACGGTCTGTTTGAGGAAGATATCCATGTTGTTTGGTGAAAAGTGTCTTTTTGGGACCAGAGCAGAGCCACCCATCACACTCAAAATAATATCACGTTTGCACTTTTACTTCCTCCGCCGGCCAAATGTTCTTGTTTTCCACCACAGCGAGCCTCGGGGTAGTTAGTAGATGTGTCTACTAAAAGCGAGCGCTCTGGGTGACAAATCAGGACAATCTGACATGTTGAATATTTCAGCCGTGCGCTACAGAAAATACCAACATGGGTCCAAATGAACTCAGAGCCCATTTGAGCATTCGGCGCTAATCCTCGTCCCAAATCCTCGACGGTGGCTTAATGTTCGAGAGGAATCAAACAGAGGGAAGGAGCTTGTCGGGCGGACGATGTACTGCCAGCTCGGACCAGCTCGGGGAGCCCAAAACTGAAGGACTGTTTCATGTTTGGCTGAACAGGTGTAATTGTGTCTCATGCTCAGTCGTGTTTCCGCTTGTTCTCTCCGCCTCTCCGTCTCCCTTGTGGGAAACAAATGTCAAAGGATAAAAACATCAGACAGATGCTGCCTGTCGTCTGCCTCTGTCCTTATCATTTTTCACAAAACTGAAGACGAGTTTTTACCCAAAACTGAGCTTTGAATGTCACGGCGATCGTATAGAAGGCGGATGTTCTTTTAGACTTGCTCGTGATAAACAGCTTTATAAATAATTGACGAATGATCTTTTAATGTCTGCCTGCCAAAATGCCAGCTGTGTTTTTGTAAGTGTTTGATGTTTCAGTTGGCTATTTAATTTATCATCAGTCCAAATGGTGGAGTGTTGTTTTGGTGAGTCTGAGTTATCAGAATAATCAGGCATCACACGTGTAGTAGATTAACAGGCGACTGTTACGTTTTCACACTAGTTCTTCTCAAGTGTTGCTGTCATTTCTACTGATTCATTTTCATTTCAAACTGATTAGATCCTCTGATCTTACAGTGGGGTAAAATTGTAAGTAAAAACACAATGAAGTTGTTATAACATGTTTTAAAAGTCCAGAAAACAGTCTCAGTCAGCTTCTTACTGTGAGTGATGGGGTCCTTCATGAAAACCCAATTTTCTGCTAAAGTTACAACAGATTTCTCTGTACTTTATTTCTGTGCTCTTTTCACTGGTTTAAGTGGGTGGGGCTCCTTGGAAAAACATGATGTCAAGTATTTGCATAAACCAATCAGGATTCAGTTAAATTTGTCATTTGGTTGTTTTCTTAATGTTGCTGACAATCAAATCTGATCAAACCTCACAGTCCTGATGAAGCAGATATGTTGAGATTTTGAGTGTTTTTCTAGATGATCAATATCTAAGGATTATTTCCCCAATGTACGGAGCCAGTTTCGCATAACCAATAATCAATATTACAGTTGGTGGTTCAATCCCTGACTCCTCCTGTCGAAAGTACGTGTCAAAGTGTCTTTGAGCGAGACACAGAGTCTTAATGATGAATGATGATAACGATGGTGCTAGGTCAAAAGTCAGGCATCACCAAAGTTAATACAATTCATCCTGAAGGAGACATGAATGTCTGTAATATAATGCCAATCCATCCAATAGTTGACATAGAGACATATCATTAAAAAATTCAACCTCATAGTGATGCTCGAGGAAAAGTCAGGGGATCACCAAGTTGGTAAGATTTATCCACTGGAAACAGTGGGCAACCTCCGGCTCTGAGAAGTGAAGTCAATGCATTCTTTCTAATAGCCAGCAGGGGGCGACTCCTCTGGTTGCAGAATTGCAGAATTTGAGGCTTCAAAACGGCAGTCCACAAACCAATGGGTCGTCACGGTGACTGCGTCCACTGCTTATATACAGTCTATGACTGGAAACCATGAATGTCTGTACAAAATTGTGTGCAAATCCATCTGGTAGGATATGAGATATTTTACAGCTTAAGTGAAAACTTTAACCTGCTGTTGGCACTAGAGGAAACTATCAATCTGATAGTTATTGAGACATTTCTGTCTGGTCCAAAGTGGTGGACCAACCAACCGACGGACTGAACAACTAACGTAGCCATCCATAAAGCCACGCCAACGGGTTTTTGTTATAGTTTGTTTCCTGTTTTAGTCCTCTCCTCTTGTGTATTCTCTTGTTTTACTTCCTGCCTTTATTTGTTGTTATGAGTTTCACCTGTCCCTTGTTATCTCCCTCCTTTCCTTGTGTATTTAGTTTCTGTGCTGTCCCTTGTCCTTTGTCAGTTTGTCTTTGTTGCTACTTTGAGTTTTGTTCGCTTGTGATCTGCCAGCTGCCTGTCTTTTTGGGAACCTGTAAGACTTGTTGTTTGATTAAAAGTATCTTCATTGAATCTGCCAGTCTCGGACTCTCCTTTTAGATCCTCCCTGCTCGTGTTTCTCCCTTCATTGTGACACTAGCGCTGCTAAAAAATAAGTCTCTCTGGACAAGTGCGTCAAATGTTAATGTTAATGTTAATGTTAATGTTAATGTTAATGTTAATGTTAATGTTAACGTAAAAAAGAAAAGAATTGCTAAGACAAAAACATGATAGTTCACATCCGCACTTGGTGTATACCTTATTTTTTTTTGTTTTAGAGTCTTAAGTCCTTGCTGTAATAATCCACTTTCACAAATAAAGAAATACATTATGAACCCCTTGAATCTTAAAATAGAAAGCTATTAGAGCTGTGTGTAGTTAAAGGCAATCATTTAACACTGATATTCATATTCACATGAGACCGAGAGGAGGAGGGATCCGGAGTCCCTTATTTGTCCCTAAAAATTATGCCTTGCTTGAGGGGGAAAAGCTGTGCTGGGTGTAGTTAGTATTCTCAAATGGATATCAAGCAGCATTAATTCTCACAGTAGTGATTTACTTAAATAGCAAGAAGCTCAATATGAAATAGTGAAAAATGGAGAAAATCCATCCTCAACGGGTACTCGTTAGTGCGCTAAATAATGTAGGTTAAGATGACACACTTATAATTGGAAATAAATGTCAGTTAACTTCTTGATAAAGTGTTTTTTTTCCTCTCAAAGTGCAGTCGCTTGAAAAACAATGACCATTTTGCAGAATGGCGTGTCTTTAATTACAGCTTCCAACCAATACGCAAGTTCAGTGCAGTACAGCCTTTCATTTGCTCAGCTTGTGCTATTATTAAATGCTCTCGGTGCTTTAATTCAAACAAGAACAAAATGTACAAGTTTGACTAGTTAAGAAAGTTCGGCGCTCCACTTTGTGATGAGAACACGGATCGACTGCTGTTAATAATTCCTGACGACTGCATCGCCAGTTAACCATCTGCCTCTTTTCTCCACATTCCCAGGGAGCCAGCGAGGACAACAATGTAATGATGCCAATCCACATCATTAGTCAGCGGAGTGATCAACAAAACATAATCAAATGAGAACAAAAAGCCGGAGCAGCGTGGGCAGCAATGTGTTGAATCATTCATAGACGGTCGGTGGAAGCCTTTGCCACGGCAGCTGAGCAGTTTCGAGGGATGATTTGTCAGTAAATATCAATCAGATGCAGACAAACACAAGTGGTGGGCCGAGTGCAGATGTAAAGCAAAAGAGCATGAAGACATTTCACAGCTGACTTGGCAGGATTGGAGGATTAATTGTGCTGGAGTCAGTTAGACTTTGAGGGCCCCCGTGCGAGGGAGTTGAGCAATTATGGCCATTGAAATTCCTGGTGGACTTTAGTTTTTAAATGTAATCCCGGCATTCACAGACATATGTGGAAAACACATAATCAGCATAGTAGCCAGATACACTTGTGCACACAAAGAGACACTCATCCACTCTTTTGCCTTCACGCCCTGGGAATTTTTTGCCTGCTCATTTCTTTAAGTCATTAACTTGCATCCTCCTATCTTTCACTCTCCCTCCACCTCTCCCTGTTTTCCCTCCACTCCCCCTCTCTCCCCCTGCGGTTTCTGTCACTTGTTCACAGACGAGTGGCCTTTACATCGCCATGACCTAAATGTGTCACATCCCTCTCACTGTGGCTCTCTCCCTCTCGTCCTCTCTCCCTCCTCCTGCACTCTCCCTAGATCCTTCCTGTCCGTCTGGACATCTCTCCATTTTTTTTCTACTTCTTCTTTTTTCCCACTTTGAGAAGTGAAAATGTTTTTGACCAGTTTTGCTAATGCTGACCACTTCCTCTCCTCTCCAGTAAAGTTAGCAGTAAATTACCAATATAGCAGCTGAAGGTATGTCCGTAAAACTCCATTTTACCTACCATTTTATATCTATTACAGAATATATGCAAAGGTTACATCACTACAAATGCACCGCATGGATACTATACTGCCTCTCCCCATCTCATCTCAACTCGACTCGACCTGCATGCCCTCGTTCCCCTCAGGTCTCTGCATCAAACACAGTTGTGTATCAGAGTGACAGCAGCTCCTTTCAGTATTGATCCAGACGCTTCATATCTCAGCGAATACCAAGAAGAGAACTGACAGGAAGTCAACATTGACCCGAAAAGTTGACTGATCACCAGTATTTGTTTTTGGACATCTTAGTTCAATACACTTTGTGCATTTAAAGGGGAAATTCACAGATCAAAGTCAACAGTAAATGACAAAACATTCACATACTGACGCTTTGTTAGACCCCTTGGCATCACTTTACGGTCGCAGTAAACACATAATTAACGTTGAGAATTAAAACAAAAAAACGTACTTACGTTTAGCCAACAAAACCACTACAGTTAAAACAACATGGTTGGGCTTAAAATGACTATGTTTGTACAGTGAAAATGAAAGTGAACGTTATGAATACGGGACACAAACATACAGGCACTAAAGGTGCCTTGTGGTTTGGTATCACACGCGTGAAAAAGCATCATATTTTACACCCTGGGAATAAGAACTAACCCGAACCCTAACAAATTATGTGTTTGTTGAAATTTGTTTAAACTTTTGAAAAAAGAGTCAGCCCTACTCCGCATGTGAAAACAGTTGTATGATGTCTTGTAACTCTAAGCGGAGTTTTGTCAAGTCTCAGAAAATAACGTGAGTGACATCATGTGCAGGGTTATCTCAGCTTGAGCTACAGACTTTTAATAGAAAACCTGCATCACAAACTGGAGGGTTAATCTAGTTGCATGATGGGAAGTGTAGGAGCCAATGTTTTTGGGAGCATGACCGATATTAGAGATATAAGTCGGGATATCTTGGCCTCTGCTGAATCAATTTTAACCGTTCTTTACTAAATTGCTGAATTGAACCATTACAACAAGGCTGATATACTGTAGCCACTATACATATAACATTAAATGGACATAATGTTGAGATAAGAATCAAGCTGATCAGTTTTCCTCAGACTTACCCAAGCAGGCGGATCCATTGAGGTTCGGCTCATGGCCTTCATCACAGACACATCCTCCCACAGGAACCATCCACTCGCCTTCAGCATTGCAATGCATACGAGGGGGCGTGCCTCCCTGTGCTTTGCTGTGGGGGACGCATGTCCCGCTCAGGGGAACTAAGGCGGTCGGCTCCGCCCCTGAGGGAGTCGCCGGATAGGACGCCAAGTTCACACTGGTGGCTGGACAGCGGCGGTAGAAGATGGACACACCCATGAGGGAAACACAAGCTCCGCTGTCAACGATGGCCAGGACGAATCTGAAACAAGGGTTGCATGTTAGAGGACATTCAGACCCCTTGGGAGGGATGATGTTAGTGAAGCATGAGCAATGATGAGTACCCATTGCGTGTGAGTGGGGCGAAGCTGCGTGTCTTGATGTTGATTCGGCTGTATCTGTTGGGTTGATATTGGTGAGGTGAACTGGGCTCCACCTTGGAGAAACTCTTATCAGCCGCGATGGTGTCGATCTTCACCCAACCCTCCCTGGTGTCCTTCTCTCCGCTGGACGGCTGCGGTGAGGAAAGAGCAGAGTGGACAGGGAAAGATAATAATTAGTGGTCAAGAGAAAACAGAAGAGAGAATGTGTGGTTGACAGGAAGGAAACAAGTAAACAAGAGGGGAATTATGGACCTTAAAATAAGCTTGGTGATAGATGGATAAGGATTGGAAAGATACAGTACATTAAATGAAAAGAAGCTCAGATGTTTGCTGTATTTTTCCCGGGCACACGTATGATATGAAGTGGTTTAGTGAGAAGAGTTAGATGTATGCAGGTCCCAGTGGGGGTTCGTGCTCAAGTCCCTGTGAAGACTTTCAGCGCTGCAGTGCTTCCTGACTCTTCTGCGACTCTCCTCTGATTCCTCATCAGGCTTTCATTTGCATTTTTAAAAAGCATCTCGCTTCCCTAAGGAGAAATGCATTCATCTATACAAATACTGCATCCCCCCACTGTGACTGAGACTGCACATGTAGCTCCGGCAATTCAGACTCGGTAGCTCAAAATGTCCCAGAAAAAAACAACAACTGAATGCATAAATAAATAAAACATCTTTGGACAGTCGGCGTCCAACACATGAGGTTCAGAGAATTTCCTGCAATGGGTGTTAACCGGTCACAGTCGTATATTTTATGCCTTAAAGATGTAATTAGTGGGACAGAAGTGTCATTTCTGGAGACCACAATGTGTGCATTTTGTAAACCACAGTCCTCAACAAGTATGTGCTTCACACCAGCGTGGCCCAAAGAGACCGTCAATCTCAACAGCTTCTCTTGACAAGCACAACAATAATCAGCATGATTATACAATTACTCCCTGTCATGAGATGATGGGAGGTTTTGCTGTGTTGGTGTAACATCAATGTTTAGGTGCTAATTTCCCTTTCAGCTGTGCTGCACACACGGATCAGTTTTTACTCTCCTCGTCTGATTTGGGAAAATATTTGACTGGTGAAGTTAATAGCTGATAATGAGGGTCTGCTCTACTGCAATACTCTGGATTCAAACTGGGCTGGGTGTTTTACAAAAAAGCTGTGTTTGCCAGTGGAAATGTGTAAAGCTAATAAGGGCTTGTGCACAACTTTTGACCCAATTTCTGCCCGGGAATCTGTTATATAAACACAATTATTATAAGTGTAAATGAGTCCTAAAAACAATGTAGAAGGATATTTTTATTTATGTTATGTAAATTCAAAATGATGGGTATTGTGCCTCACCTCAGCTGCCCATGTCCTCTCCAGCTCTCTCTGGGAGTCGGCCTGTTTGTAGTACAGGGTGAGTGTCTCTCGGCAGGTGGGTGACGGTGATCTCAGGCTGGCACAGTCACGCACCGAGAAACGCAGCGTGACAAACACCCGTGGAGCAGAGTGGCGGTACAGGAAGGGCGTAGCCAACCAGTTGTCTTGCACACGAGGATTTTGGTTGACATTACAGACCTCGAAGGTTCGTATGAGCTTCCCGCGGTCGTCCAGGACGCTGACCTCATCCCACTGAGAGAGACAGAAACAATATTATGAGCTTGTGTAAACTCAACTGTGTAAAAGAGAAACACGATCTGAAGCAGGGAGCTCTAAAACCAGCCTGTAAAAACCCTGCTGTGTTTATGGTTTGTCCACAGTTATGAATCTTCCATACATCTTAAGAGATAGTTTACGTGTTACAGGGTAAATATTGAGCATATTGCTGGTGTTGCTGACATGTGGGTCCTGTCCTTTACTAACATCACACACTATTGTTTGACATCTTCATCCCTAGTGAGATTGAGTGTTTGATTTGTTCTGATATAACACATACACATTGCATCTACATGTGAAACGAAATGTTCTTTTACTGTCCCCAGTGATGTAGGTCATCTCTATGTCCCAGTTATCCACTATAGACTTTCCTCTATCTAAATAGGTAATCAATGATTATAAAACCAGAATTTAATTATACCACTTGAACCATACCCCTAAAGCACAACACAGCAATACATATTTTCTCACTTCTACTGGAATCTATAGCCATTTAGATCATTGTGTGTGCTTTATGTGTCCTGCCACAATGTTATGGAGGTGAATGGATTTTTTTTGTGGTTCAAGAGTTCATATCTGTGAGGCTTTGCATCAACATCAGCATGTTCACAGTGACATTGATAACACCAGGCGGCAACCTCCAGCTCTGAAAAGTGAAACCAATGCTGAAGTGCCTTAAACTTTCATTCTTTCTAACAGCCAGCAGGGGGCGACTCCTCTGGTTGCAAAAGAAGTCTGATTATATAGGAGTCTATGAGAAAATGAGCCTACTTCTCACTTGATTTATTACCTCAGTAAACATTGTAAACATGAGTTTATGGTCTCAATCGCTAGTTTCAAGACTTCTTCAATACAGAATTATGTCATTTAGTAAATTATGGTCCCATTTAGAGTCAAATAGACCATAAAGCAGGGGATGCTTTAGAGCGTGGCTACCTTGTGATTGACAGGTCGCTACCGCAGCGTTGTCCGGTCTCAGGGTGTACGTGATTTCGTCTTACAACTTTCACAGTGTCTTTTCTGTTCATGAAAGTTAATTATAACATTTTGGTCGCCTAAAAATGTCGTATTAAGCCTTCAGTCGTACTTAGCTCCACCCTCTTGTGTCACTTCTGGTTGCAAAAAAACAAGATGGCACCGGCCAAAATGCTGAAGTCAAAAAAATTCTAAATGGCAGTCTACAAATGAATGGGTGACGTATGGGTGACTATTTTATATGCAGTCTATGGCTGGCAATAATGTTTACCATGTTCACGGTCTTAGCTTAATGTGTTAGCATGCTAGCGTTTTCTTATTAAAACAAAACACCATGTAACATCATTGGTTTTTCAGGTATTTTGTCATAAACAAAAGTATTGGACAAATTCAAATTTTGACCCGATAATGTTGCAAGATGAACAGTTTAGGAAGTACCAAGTTTTTAAAATCATCCTGAGGGGAACATGAACGTGTGTACCAAATTTCATGGCTATTCATCAAATAATAGTCGTTGAGATACATCAGCCTGTCCGACCGACCAACAGATCGTCCTTTTCGAAATTTCATCATCAAAGGGTCTTTTCAGAAAAGCTGTCCTGATTACTCTGGTTAATACACAGAACACAATGTTGATGGTTTTCAAAGGGACTATTTCTTCAGCACAAAATACTGTTTTTCACAATCCGTTACAAGGACACCTCTGAAAAGACATGTTAAAATTGAATTTTTAAAATGAGTTCTTCAAAGCTTTGAACACCAAAAACACAAGTCCATTCACCTCTATTATACTGGGATGGAGGCGGACATATCAGAGACAAATATTTCAAACTCAGACAGCAAAACAGACAAACTAAAAGATGATGTTGGCATTTTCCAATTGAATAAGTTACAGTTAGGGCTGTCCTCGACCAAAGAAATTTTTAGTCTACTAAGCCTCGTACAATTTTGTCAACTAATCGATTAGTTGCTTCAATGGACAGATCTGAGTTTCTCCACAAAGAATCACACAAAAGCACTACCTTAAATCTTGTGTTTACCAGAGATGTGCTCATAAGTTTCTTGAAAATAAGCAACACGTTCACATCCCAACTCGTCACATCATCAAAACCACTATAGTTACCCTTTGCGTCACTTTATGTTTAGGCAACAAAACCACTATAGTTGTATAGTGTAGAGTAAAAATGACACTGAACATTGTGAACGGGGACATGAGCTGATTGTAACGTGACGCACGGGACATGAACAGCGGCCTCCTGGATGAAAGCCTTGTGTTTGTTGGACCCATCCACCTCCCCTCCTGCCCGCCCTGTGTGTCTCTTTCGCTCTATAAACTACGTCACCACACTCACGGCGCAGTTTCTCGGACTGTTATTGTTGCCGCGGATGGGTTTACATTATAGGTAATGGAACGCCCAGTTTCATACCGTCACCAAAGGGTGCCATATGCGGTGGTACCGAACGCCGACAGCCGTAACAAAGCCTCGGTATTTAACTACATGGGGATGAGAACAGGCTGAAATAAGTCATTCAGCATGAAAAAAACATTAAAAAACACTAATCGACTAAAGAAATCTTAGTCGACTATGACCAAACTGACCGATTAGTTGCCTAATCGACTAAGAGGGGGCAGCCCTAGTTATAGTAGTATAATAATGTATAATAATAACAATAACTCAGTTTAATAATGTGACATGTGGTTAGTTTTTCTCTTGCTCTGGTTTGGCATTTGCATGTGTATCATTGTTCACATGTGACAGGTGGCGGACACTTGTGTGTCTTAATGTGGCAGCTGTTGTGTAATAAAACGCAGATTTTGTCATATTTTAGGGAATCTGAATACTTGTAGATGAACAAATGGATTTGGACGTGAGTTTTGTAGCTTCATGGAGAAAGAAAAAAAAAAAAAAAGAGCAGCGCGGAGCCGCGGCTCTGTGCTGACTGTGTCAGCTGAGTCAAAATGTAAATGTAGGCGAGGGGTTTAGTTTCACCAATTATACAGTACGGTGCCTCCAAGGATGAAAAGGCTCTGCTTTAAGCCTGTGTAGCCCTAAGTGACAAGCAGGGCTTTTTTGTTATAACACAGAGGAATTATGCATTAGGCCTCATCATCATTATTCTCCATGCAACAATGGCAATGGACAAAAGGTCCTGACACCCTATCAGGGCGTGTGTGTTTCTGTGTTTGTGCGTGTTAGTGTATCTCTGCATGCTCGTGTCTCTTTCTCTGTGTGCTTCTGACAGCCAGTGTGAACAGAAACCTTTGTAGCATCACACATGAGGGAGTGCATTCATATTTGGTCCAATTGGAATAATGATAAGATCAGTGAGCAGATAGACAGAGTCTGAGGCGCTGTCAGTCTAATGGAGTGAAAGGGCCGTTTTCTCTCTCTCCCGCGCCGTGATTCACTCTCTGTCAGACATGGGGATGAGGGGAATCGGATGGAGGGGACAACAGAGAGCACATGGTGGGATGAAGGGATGCAGATGAGGAGAAGGGGGGGGAGAAAAGTGGGAGAATAGAGAGGCAAAGTCCCCGACTCCCGCCCCTTCTGGTGGACCACCATGGGACCTTATTTTGGAAAATTATGAACGGTAGTCAACGACAAGAGACAAATATGTTTTTGATCTTGTCTTAATTGCGCTATGAATCACACATTTGATGTTTGTCAATTCAAAAGATACTTTTGCAAGTCAAGAAAGTTGCAGTTTGTTGTAAAACTGTTCAAGTATCAGACTGAAAATACATAATTAGAAAGACACCCAAAAGTCGTGTAAGTGACGTCTCTCTCGCTGAAGCTTTCTCTTTCCCTCCGCAGCTGACAAAAAGACAAGGAGTCACTAGATAAAACACGTCAGGTAAGAAAACAGTTCATTTGTGCGTGGAACATAGCTAAGTTAGCTAGCTAAGCTAGTGTTGGTGACGTATATTGTGCGAGACAAGAGATGTAGTTCGAGTACGAGAAACCTGCGACAAACTGTGACTTTCTTGACCTTCAAAATTATCTTTTAAATTGACTCTCTATAGTAAACAGAGAGTGTATGTGTGTGTGTCTGACCATGTGGCATGGTGAGCTGGTGTCTGTGTGTGGCATTGCGTGCAAGTTTGCTTCTGCACCTTTGTGAAAAAACACAGTGTTCATTTGTTTTCTGACCCCCAAGCCCCCCACCTCTCCCCTCCCTTCGTCTCGTTTTATCCCTCCCTTATAAAGAAAGAAAGAAGAAGAAAAAAAAACGGGCAGATTGGGGAGGGGCGGTGGATGAAGCGTTGGAAAAGAAAAAAAAAAGTAGGGACGACTCATCTTGGTGATTTAATTTGAACCGAAATGCCATAGAGCCACGCAATCTCTCCAGTGACAGAGCGCTGGGAGGGGCGAGGCCTCGGACACACACAAACACGTAGAAGCAGAGAAAGGCACGCACAGCAAAGACATATGAATGTGCACACAAAGCAAACACAATGGAGGAGTAATGTGTGAAAACAAGGGGAATGGGAATAAAAGCAAGCTGTAAGAAGAAGTGGAGAGTCTGCTGGTTTGACACTGAGGGGAAATAAGGGGCAGAGTGGAGATTGAGTTTGGGGGGATAAAAGGAAGAATATGAAGCGGAGAACCAGTGGCTCTGGGACTGTGAAGGGCGAAGGGAGGAAAGATTAAAAGAGGCAGAGACAAAGAAGCAGAGGGGCTGCCTGTCGGTACATTAAAAGAGTGGGGAGACGGCAAGAAGAAGCAGGAGGAGAGCGCAGAAAAGAATATCCACACAGAGCCTCGAGCAAAAGAAAAGATGGGATGTGAAGAGAAAAGTGATGAACGGGTTAAAAAAAGAACACACACACACACACAACCTCCCTCTTTCTCTCCCCCTCTCTTGGTCTGTCTTTCTACTTCTCTCAGCTTGATGCCGCGGGTCAAATAACCATATCTCCATCTCAGAAGCACTTCTCATCCTGGGACCATAAAGAAAAAAAATGCAAATGCTTGACTTGCTCATGCACACTAACTCCATCTCTCTCTCACTCACACACACACACACACGCACACACGCAAACTCCCTCACACACACACACACACATGGCCTCCTATTAGCAGCTGCCATCATGGTTCACAAATTCCTAACACACACGGGGCCCTAATTAATCAAACATCATGTACAATTATGGAGGCCAGACTGGGGCGATAATGACGGCGCGTAAACTTTAGTGTTAGGCGAGATAAAAAGGCTCCATGTGAGTGTGTATGCTCGCCAGATGTTGCTTTGAGACTACTGTATTTTTCATCTGGCACTATTTGAGCCGCCAGTATGTGAAATTCTGGTGGTCGCCGGTCGTAATTGTCGGCTCACTTGTTTGCCAAAACTAGCACGTCTAAATGTAGCGTTAAGAGTTATGACTTGTTTTCATTTCATGCACTGTGTGATACTCTATATATCAGATGTTTTGCACATATTGTCCATGTATGGAGGGTGAGAGGCTGAGAAAATAATATTGTTCTGTATTGTTAGTAGAGTAATTGGCACATAGGAATTTCCTCCATATTAACAAGTACAAGTGCCGTCCTCCAGTTTCTCACATGCAGTTTGACTGATTATCTCAAAGATGATGACAATGAAGACGATGTGTGTGTGCGTGTGTGTGTGCGTGTGTGTGCGTGTGTGTGCATGTGTGCGCGCGCGTGTGTGTGTGTGTGTGTAATTATGAGCCATATTAGAACTGAGCCACAATCACTCACAGATGAGCGGATTTAACTGACCCGGGATCTGACCCTAGCACAGTCACGCAAGCACACATATTTACACAGCTCAAGGCGACGCGACAACCTTAAATAAAAAAGCAGCTCAAGAATGGCAGATCTATGGTTCAGACACAGCAATCTCATCACAGATGAAAAAACACAGTAGAGACCAATAGGAAAAGAAAAGAAGTATTTTAGCCCTTAAGGATGCCTCGAAGGCGAGGTGAGATTTTGCTCATTCACAGGTTGTGTGTGCCAAAAGTACCACCAATCAATGTCAGATGGCAGACGTCCCGCAAGATAATAACCCCGGCCTTAACCCATGACTAAACATTTATATCCTTACTCCTAATCTTCAAGCTCTAACTTTCTGCAAACGGTAATTGTTTGCAGAGATGAGGTGTCCACAGCAAACAGCAGAGAAGGTTTAGTGGAAGCCTGCTGTTTATTCCTGCTGTTTACTTGAATCACTGCAATCAATGCAGCCTTGGAAAATGTGCCAGCTAGTAAAAGCTCATGTTAGATTTTGATGTGTGGATGTCTGTACTGACTCTATTTTAAACAGACTTGAAGAGCTTGGACATGTGTGAGCCGGATCAACATGTCTACAGAGTATAGGGATCTCTAGACACGGTAAATATGTTTATCTGTTTTTGACAACCTAGCTTGGAAATGGATATGTCATGTTTATGTTTTATTATATAAATTATGATCGATTGAGAAGCACAGAAATGATTATTCTTCATCTACTTCAAGTCTTTTTTTCTGAATATACACAGTATGTATAATTAAATTGTCCTCATAATTACATGAAGGGACTAACCTAATACACAAATATAATTTTTTTTAATCTTACCAAATCTATACCAAAACTTACATCCTTTTAATGTAACTTTAATGTAATAGGTAATTTTTCAAACAAAGATGTCAAACATTTGATGGTTCCATTTTCTTAAATGTGATATTTGCTGCTTTTGCTTGTCTTGAATGATTGTAAAATTAATATGTTTGGGTTTTGGACTGTTGATGCAACCCGGTATCATACCAAAGCGTGTAATAAGACCCGCTTGTCCACTAGAGGATAGCGTGTCAGAGTCACGTTTTGCCTTGCTGAGGCGTGAATATTACACACTAGAATAGAGGTGCAGTACCTCATTTGGGTTTAGGAAAAACATCACGGTTGGGCTTAAAATAAGTACGGAAACTAAGTACAAATCATACGGAAACAACGTAACATAAGTACAGAAAACATAACATGTCACAAATGTAACTTAAAAACAAAACACCGGTGTCTTGATTGAAAGTCCAATGTATGTTGGACACATCCACCTCCCCTCCTACCCGCTTTAAGCAGTTTTTCTCACTTTTTATTCTACGTCACTAGCTCTGAGCGTAGCATATTTACACAGATGCATTTACATTGCAGTCAGTACAGACTATATGACGTACAAATGACACGCCAAAAGCAAGAATGGCGTTCTTATTGCATGCTTTTGCCTCATGTCATTCATACGCCTTTTCGTGCGACCGGGCTGGTTGGTCAGACAAAAAAAAGCAATTTGAATAGCCTACGTTACCTCGGGCTCCAGGAAATGGAGATGAGCATTTCTCCCTATTTTCTGACACAACTAATTGATTAATCAAGAAAATAATCAGCAGATTATGTTGAACGTTTACCTACCATCAGGACCATTTCTTTAAAAAAAAGTGTAATGTATTGTTGTGTTTAAAGCCCAGAGTTACAACACAAAGCCCAACAAACAATGTGATTATAACCGTAAACGTAACCATGTGTAACACGTGTGCAACACATTTGATTGGCCCCCCAACATGACTGCTTTAATGCTCCAACAGCTGGAAAGCACATTGAGAGAGTGAGGTCCCTGCTTACCCCCGTGTCTGGATAGGTGGTCCAGCCCAGCTCTGAGGTAGACTCTGTTGTGTCCATCAGCATCACTGACAGGTGAGGAAGCAGAGACAGAGACAAGGTGTGAGTAAACAGGCAAACAAGGTGTACAGCTTTCACTTTAATGTTATTGATTGCTGCTCGAGAGCTTAAACTTGAACAGAGTGAGTGTTACGAAATAAAAAGGAGATGTGACTGTGAAACAGAATTTGTAATCATGAGATATTCTCTCAGGGCTTCAATCACAGACTGTGAGCTACAACTTGGATCTGCTCCAGTGACACTGAAGTTGAGATGAACTTTGTGAAGAAATGTTTTCGGGGGGGAACAGTCTTTTATCCTTTTGTTTAAAGAACAGTGTGTAATCTATCTAGAAATGGAAAATAATATTCATAACTATGCTTTCATTAATGTATAATCACCTGAAACTAATAATCGTTTTGTTTTCGTTAGCTTAGAATGAGCCCTTCATATCTATATAGGCGGCGGGTCCTCTTCACGGAAACAGTAGCCCAGGACGGACAAACCAAACACTGGCTCTAGAGAGAGTCTTTCATATTCTTACGTCATCGTAGACCACCGTAGTTCTCCGGCATGCTTGTGAAACTGCAGTAACGTGAGCCGCCGAGTGCAAAACCGTGGTACCGCCAGCCGCCGTCTGACTTCCGTTGCTCCTGAAGTAGTGTTATTATGGTAAGGATGGCCTCTGAGCGAGGTGAACGATGATACAACGGTTTGCACTCTGCGGCTCACGTTACCGCAGTCTTAGAAAGAGAGGAGTGAGCAGAGGGCTACTCAGTTGGTTGCAATCTGCAACCACACCGCTAGATTCTGCCAAATCTTACACACTGTACCTTTAAATACCACAAGTAGTTGGCAACTGGTCTACTGCCAGTGGAACACGTCCAGGTTGACATTTCCCCCCCTATGCAATAAAACCAGGAAGTGCTCCAGCTGTGTGCATCTGTCAAACCTAATAAGTGATTCTGAGTGATGATGCATTTG
Organism: Sebastes fasciatus; assembly: GCF_043250625.1. Taxonomy (NCBI): domain Eukaryota; kingdom Metazoa; phylum Chordata; class Actinopteri; order Perciformes; family Sebastidae; genus Sebastes; species Sebastes fasciatus. The sequence goes on from NC_133806.1 coordinate 14,798,486, forward strand.
GCACAGTGTTCTGGTGTTTGAAAAATTTAACTGATTGACCTGATGGGGCACCGTGATTAAAGGTCACATGTTCCAACTTTAAAAGGCCATAACAGTTACTGTCACATTTGCTGATGCTTCACGTAGTTCGGCCCAAAGGGGACCTTCGTCGTTTTGTGGCGGGCGAGACGTTCAGAGTTGGACTTAACATTCATTTGCTCATTTCTAGTGACAGAGTGAAAGCACGAGAATAGACTTTTATGTTGGAGTGTATTTTCCCATAATTTGCTTTTAGGTTTAAGTGCTTTAAAAAGCAAGCTGGCAAGGGAATCACACGCACACACACACACACATACACATACACAGACACACAAAGTGACTTAAATGCTGAGTGCTGCGTGCTGACACATGGCAGCTTCCCACACAAAACTGAAGCCCTTGAATTTTCCCATTAGTATTCCAAAACCGTGGCGGCTGCAGTTCCTTCAGTCTGGCACAGTCTGCGCTCGGTTCTGTTGAGGAGCCGCCGATTGAACGCGGGCCAAAATTTCTCGTGCACACAGAGGTGGCAAAAACATCAGACTTCAGGTTTGGATGCTCGCACAGATGGAGTTAATGGAGAAAAACACACAGTGCCTGATTTCATCAAGCACAGCACTAATCACCTAAAGGGCTGTAGACACACACACAGAGCGTTGTGGAAGGCAGCAGCCATCCGCCTCTGTTTACAAATAAATAATTCTTCTCATTGTTGTCATACAATTTTTATGCCATCATTTCCATTTCACGTCACACAATCGTTCACCAGAGAGGAGGCTTTATTTTTCTCCTTCTGACAAGCAGACAAAGAACGACAGAAATGTATTATCTACATAATCATCACACACACAGGATGAGGTTTGAAAAGGTACCCTGTCTCACCAAAACACCAGTGGCTCATTGCGATAGCTCATTTCTTTTTTATTTCTCAGGTGTACAGATTTATGCACACTCACTGAATCCCTCTGTCTTCTTCATAAATCAAACAAATAATATCATTTGTGGTTTATGACGTAAATTCCCCCCCGCCTCTCTGTTCTCTGACTGTGCTGTAAACAGATTTTTTTTCAGGATTATACTCACAGATGGAGACCCTACAAATCTGTCGTCCAATCCTTCATTTCCCTCCTTTTTTTTCCTTTTACAATCCCCCCTCCCCTGCAGTCTGTCTATCTGTCAATCTCACTAAATTCACACATTTTCCATGGAAGTCCTCCAGGATTCTGGAGTGATACGAATTGTATCAAGAAAAAGTATACAAATGGACTGTGACAGCTAAGGATTATATGCAGCCACAGGCATCGGAATAAATAGTTTTCAGTGCGGCGTATGTCTGGACAGCTTGGCGGCGGGAATCATAGAGAGAAGAAGACTAAATCCACCAAACTAGGATATGGGGATTTCCATTAGTGGCACACCTTTCTGCTTTGTTTGATGCAACCCAGTCTCACTGGAATGAAGACGCATTTTAGGCTTTTTGTCTGTCATTTGTATGCCACGCAACAAAACTACGATATAGTCCGCAGGCAACAAAACCACTTGGTTAGGTTTAGGAAAAAAATCAGGGTTGGGCTTAAAATAAGTACGTAGACTAAGAAAAAAATGTAACATAAGTCCGGAAAACACGTGACAAACGTCACTAATGTGACTTACAAAACAAAACATTGCCCTCCTGGTTAAAGGTTGTGTTTGTTTGACCTCCCGTCCCGCCAGCCTTATGCGGCCTTTCACGCTTTTTATTCTACGTCACTAGCTCTGAGCGTAGCATATTTACACGGATGCACTTACATTGCAGTCAGTACATCGCATACAAATGACGTTCTTATTGCACGCTAAATGCCTTGCGCATTATCGGGTCATTCATATGCCATTCATCTGTAAAGGCCCAGACACACCAAGCCAACATCAAAGAACGAGCGGCGATGAAGGCCGACTGTTGCGTCGCCTCGTCTTTGTCTTGGCCGACAAGTTGCATTTGAACACACTGCAATGACTACAGCAGGCGGTCAGTTAGCACGGACGTTCTGCACCTTTGTGAGAGGAAATAACTCTCCACACCAGCAGGAAGTCTGTATTCGTCATTCAAAAAGGGAAACCAGAAGACAGAGGACGGCGGATATACAAGCCGTATTATGATACGTACATGAAGCAAAGCGGCGTTTGCCAACCATTTTCACACCATTCTCACTCACCACTTAGCTTCATTCCAGATGGCCATGTTGCTGTGAAAATTTCTGTGTATTGGAATGATCAAATGAGGTGAAGATGAAAAATAAAAAGAGCCTTCGAAAAGCCTCTGACATGGGCAGAGTAGAGCCAACGGTGCGGGACACACCGCAAGACCTTGGCCGACAGACGCTCACCAACAGCCCCAGACTGTCTGACGGCCGAGGATCGGCTTGGTGTGTCAGGGCCTTAACATAACGTTACACTCAGTTGCTAGTTTATTAGGTATACCTCGCTAAAACTAATACAGTCTAATACAACAGGCTTTTAGTAAATCCTCTCTTCATGAAGGTTACACTGTTCTGATCCATACTGATTCAACTTTATGGTAATTTTGAAGGATGTAGTTTTTTGTTTTTTTTACCTTTATTTATTCAGGGGAGATTCACTGAGAGCAATGCTCTCTTTTTCAGGAATGCCCTGATCGCATTCACACAGTTACACATTCACACCTGGAAGCTGCCCAGTACAACCACAGTCTGATCCGCTGGCCACTGAGCAGCTCCACTGGAGCGGTTGGAGTTAAGGGCCTTGCTCAAGGGCACCTCAGTGGTGGTGGGAGGGAGGGGCAAGCGAAGCAGTTTGTGGTGAGATGTATTGCATTGTACAGAGAGGAGTTTCTGTTATTTAGCCTACCCTCATTAATATAAATGGGGTGGACAAAATAATAGAAACACCTGTCAGTGTGTTTGATGACTATTGATTAGCTTTCCAAGCTCTCTGTCTCTTGTCATGAATCATCCTTCATTTGTCAAAATAAGAAATTATTTTTATGTGTACAAACATGTCATGCATAAAACGCACGCAATCATATATCATGCATTCTGACCTCATTAAGCTCCATCCTATTTATATCAGATAAGCACACACACAAATGCTGCAAACGTGTCATCCCAAATTCAATTAACCCTCTGCTTCGGGGCAGAGTCATGCATAAATAATACACAGCAAACTATTTTTACATTAATATTTATGCCTCTACTATTTAGCTTCTTGTCGTGAGGCCTTGGGGACGCCAGGTCCTCACGCTGCCTCCGCTCTTCCTGCGACGAACCTGTCCCGTACATGAGGACTACATGGAGGATGTTCAAAGAGTTTCATGCGTGTCTCATTGCGTGACATTAGCATGTTGAATAATTCACCTCGACATCCTCAGATAAGCGTTGAGTGCCGTGTTACACACACCTTTCAAGGATTATCTTGAGCTGAGGAGGCATCCTGACCGGATCTTGTGTGTGTGTGTGCGAGACAAAGTCGAACAAAAGAGAGGGACATTTTGCTGGCAGGTCCACTTGGCAGTAAAAGCCCCTTTATTTAACTCTCAGTAGCGCTACAGCATCTCTGTTATTGGTCCATCTGAGGGCTGAGACACTCAAAGTTTGTCCCTGACAGTTTGGTGAAGTGCTGAGTCTGCAATCTGGACCTGAGTGCTGTGTTAATGCACGCCGTCTCTCACGTCTTCCTGCTCCACTCTGGTCTTTTACTCACTCTGCTGCTCCATACCTTTCCCCCTTCTTTTTCTACCTCCATCCTGTCCCTTGTCCCTTTCATCTCCCCCCTTTCTGCATGTGTGTATTATTCATCTAGAAAGTGACAGCAGGGTAGGCCTGCCTGTACGTTAAATAAGGGGATACGCTCTGCTCCATTATTGATGCCAGATCTGCTGTTTGTTTGGCTTTGATACTCGGAGAGAGGAAAAGAGGAGACAATAGAATGAAAAAGGCAGGATTATGAGACAGGAATGAGAAGAGGATGAGAGGATTGTGTGTCCGTGCATATGAATGTGCTTCTTTCACGCTGTCCCCCCCTCTCTTTCTGTGTGTGGTGTGGGTGTAAATGCTCTTTTCTATTGTGCAGAGGTGACCTGCATTAGTTCATGACTGTCCTCTCCGCCGCTGGAGTGTTCACTTCAGCTGAGTGACCCTCTCTCTGCATCCACTTCTCTTTGCCCAACACTTTGCCTCTCTGTGTGGTCATGCATGCACCGACACTCTCCGGTGCTAAGTGTAGAGCTGCTGTTCATGTCACGCCTCTTTGACGGTGGATGTATGCTACATTACCGCACACTTTCCAGGCAATAGAGCCCCGCTGACACCCAGCGAAGGATTTCGGTGTTAATATTAACGTAGGCTACAGGGGTGTGAGTGTGTAACACGCCTTGACACCAAAGTTAACGCACCTGCGAAGAGTCAGAGCTCGCAGGTAACACAGTGAGTTACAGGAACGCACACACACTTTCACCAAAAATTCCCACAGTGCTGCAGGCGTTCTCAGCAGTGGTCAGATCGTGTTTTGTCTTTTGTCCACTCATCCACCCATCTCTCCACCCATTCTTTATACGCTCCAGATGCTCCCACCCACAGACAGTCAGTCAAGGACAGGGCCTACACCACCAAACCATCATTACAAACGACCACAACGAGAGAGCGATACGCCAAGACAGAGAGAGGGAGAGGGAGCGGGAGGAGGGAGGAGGAGTGGAGGAGTGAGGAAAGAGGGGGGATTAACGCGATTCCAGAAATAAGCATGCACACGTCAAAGGGAGTTATCAAACATTCTCTGGCGAAGCTGAAAGAAAGTGCAGCTGCAACAAAACAGCACTTAAGTCAGGTTAGATGACAGAGCAACGCCTGCAATGAGGCGCTGAACAGGCAGCAACAGGCACAGGTAGGAGGACACTTCACCAAAGATGAATGTCTTCCTTGATTACAAGATGTTTGCAAAATCAAGACTGGTAGGAGGGTTCTGGGGAAGTACATCTTAAAGGAACAGTTCGACAATTTTGGGAAATATGCTTATTCACTCTCGTGCCACGAGTTAGGGCTGGGGTTATACTAGAAAAGAACTAGTTCATATGACGTGTTGTCTGACCTCGTTGTTCCAAACGGCTACCCTCGAAGGCAGAGTGATAATATATGGGGATAACTAGGACTGACCTAAATGCATCGATGCTTCGACCACTGCCATGGTAATGGACCTCCAAATCAGTATTTGAATGCTTCGTTGTTGTTGTTTTTATATAAGTAGTGTAAATCCCAAAATAGCCCATGAAATAAGGAATAATCCCACAACATTATTCATTTCATCCATCCATTTTCTTCCGCTTATCCAGGGCTGGGTCGCGGGGGCAGCAGGCTTAGCAGGGAATTCCAGACGTCCCTCTCCCCAGCAACGTTTTCCAGCTCTTCCTGGGGGACCTCAAGCCGTTCCCAGGCCAGACGAGAGATATATAATCCAGCACGTTCTGGGTCTACCCCGGGGTTTCTTACCAGCTGGCTGTGCCAGGTAAATCTCTAAAGGGAGGCGTCCAGGAGGCATCCTGATCAGATGCTCGAACCACCTCAGCTGGCCCCTTTCGACGCAGCGGCTCTACTCCGAGCTCCCTCCTGATGTCTGAGCTCCTCACCCTATCTCTAAGGCTGAGCCCAGCCACTCTACGGAGGAGACTCATTTCGGCCGCTTGTATCCGCGATCTCATTCTTTCGGTCACTACCCAGAGTCCATGACCATAGGTGAGGGTTGGGACGTAGATGGACTGGTAAATCGAGAGCTTTGCCTTCTGGCTCAGCTCCCTCTTCACTAAAATGGTCCGGTACAGCGCCCGCATAACTGATTTTACCCTCACTCGTGACCAAGACCCCGAGATACTTAAACTCTCTCGCTTGGGGCAAAGATTCACTCCCAACCCGAATGGAGCAATCCACAGTTTTCCGGCAAAGAACTATGGCCTCAGATTTGGAGGTGCTGACTCTCATCCCGACCGCTTCACAATCGATTGCACACATGTTTTTTTTTAATATAAGTAGTATAAATCCCCAAATAGCCCATGAAATAAGGAATAATCCCACAACATTATTCATTATTCATACGCAACATTATTTATTGTTAGTTATTCTCAGACGGATATCGCTATTTGTTGTGTGTAGAGGTGTGTGTGTGTACAGTAGTGCAGCAGCGGCACTGTCCCGGGCACTGAAACGGGGGAGATGGAGACAGACAAACAGAAGAACATGTCAGCGCCGCACCACGAAGCTTCAAATACCTTTGACTATTTATCACCAAACCTTCAAAGCCCAACAAATGGTATTCGGGACAGCCCTAGGGATAACATATATATATGTATATAAAACGCACATTTTCAGACAGTCTCTCCTTGACAGTGTTGCACTCGGCTGTACACACAAAAAGTGAAAGAAATGGTTGAGAGAGCTTGAGAGAGAAGCTATCTAAGGAGGGGGTTTCTGAGGCCATTCAACCGTCTGAGAAGCAGTTCTAAAGAGCAAACTGATGTCTTTAGATGAGAAGATCGATTTAACACTCGTGTCTCATGGAGGAGAGTAATGTGTGCATATATAGAATCAAAACCTAGGAGCAAAATACAAAAGTTGCTTTTCTAAACAGCACTGAGTTCTCCATCAAAAGAAATCTAGACTTCTCAACCCTCAACAGCCACTAAGGAGAAGGAATGTAAATCTGAGAGGAGATCAGTTTACAGTAATCTCATTGTGTCATTCATGAATAGCGAAGCCTTCAACAATCAAACTTTGCTCTCGCGTCATTTAGTCGATGCCTACTGCCAAGTGCAGCTTTAATGTGAAATTCAAAACGGCAAAGTACATTCCTCTGTCACAGCAGCCCATACCACATGTTCATCTTTCAATTACATTTTGGCTCTAATTTGTTGCCTGTCCACACAGGCGTATTATCTGTGACGCTATCTGCCACGACACTGACTGACTCAGAGCAGAGAGTCTCGGCTCGCAGCCGCCTGACGGCCTCAACCTCTGGCAGTCATGTGATTCATTTGAGGAATTACAGAGCTCTCGACAGCCACAGAAAATTATGCTGCCTTTAAAAATGTCACGCAAAACACAGCTAAAAATAACGCCTGGTCACAGTGTAGTGTTGCAGTGTCAATGATGGGGATGCTGCTTCCTCCACTTCACACTCTCTGCAGCTCGCATGCAGGCAGGAGGAACGAGAACAGGAAGCTGTTGGTGGCATCCGTCCTGCTGCACTCCCACTGTGACAAGCACGCCATTTATTTTCTTATCACACTTCCTCTAATTCATAATGTCCTGAAAAGGCGGCTTACTACACCCAGAATCAAGGATAGTAATCTGCCTAATTAATATTCAGTTAAAGCCAGACACAAGTGACGGCAGGAAGGACGGCCCGGATGACCTTAAAGTGAGAATGTCAACATGGCTGAATGTCTACACAGCCTGGTGTTTTTTCTATTTCTGTACAGATAACCAGTGGTGGAATAATTATTTTTCAATTCATTTTAGGTTCCAGTACTACTATGTAAAAATACTCCACCATAAGTGATAAGTGCAATCATAGTGAGTCCTCTCTTAGTGTATCAAAGTAAAATGCTATATGTGCAGAAAAATGGTCCCTGAGAGTGATGTATTATTATTATTATATATAACTATTAGATTCTTAATGAGAGCTGGAACAATAAATTGTCCAGGCCAATATTTTAGCCAATATAAGCTTATTGCAGATATATTGGTATCGGTGTATATGTTGGTCAATAAATAACAAGAAATTGCAGTACAGAAATGCCACATAGGTTTGAGGTAGTTTAGTTTTTCTAGGGTGTCCACCAGAGAGCAATGGCAGGTTTCTTTGTCAACTGTAAAATGTCCAGCTTAGATTGCATCTTGGTCACAATACTTAATTTAATAAAAAATATCAAGATTGTTTGTTTAAGATAAGATAAGATATTCCTTTATTAGTCCCGCAGTGGGGAAATTTCCAGTGTACAGCAGCAAACGGGATAGTGCAAAAAACAAGATGCATCAGCTAACACAGTTAAAAAAAGAGCTAAACAAAGTGTAACAAAATATGAAGCATTTAAATAGAAGGAAGTATAAAAAAAAATAGGAGCAGCATATACAGTATTGACAATAAACAGACTATTAAAAAATTGCACAAGTGGAAAATGATAATGATAAATAAAATTGAAAATGTAAACAAAAAAACAGTTATTCATTTCCACTAATTAAAAAAAAAAAATCCACAGGGATCCACTTGAGAGGAGCTAAAGATCCGCATGTGGCTCCGGAGCCGCAGGCTCCTGACCCCTGCTCTAGGAACACAACAACTCAGCATAATATCCCTATAACTACATGTATGATCAAATTCACACATATTCTATTATACAGACTCGTGACTAAATATGGAAAGTTAAAGTTACATCTCCTCTCTCGTACGTTTCCTGAGCCTCCGGCTGCACAACTATACTTCAGAGCACCTGTCAATCACAGCTGTCAATCATAACGTCTCACACCCTTTTTTTAATTAAAACCAAGCTTATCAGAAGAATAACACTTGAACATACATCATCGTGATAAGATGTGTTGTCAGGTGTTATGTTGAAGTCTGTTCCCGGGTCGAATAGTGTTTCCCTCCTGTTGAAATGACAGCGCCCCCCTTGGTAGGTGGGTTCAGGTTTAGGAGGGAAACTGTACTCAACACCTGTCTGTCGTGACGTCACAGCTTGGCGCAGGCGCGGACGTGGCTCGAGGCGGTTAACGTTAGCTTCTACCAAAAGAGGAAAAATCAGACTCCCGGTAATTCCCAAGTTGTTTTATACATATATGTGTTCTTATGCCGGGTATGACAACTTTCAGGAGTAACCTAACTTAGTGTAAAGTTGAAGGGTAAAACCGCGAAGCCGAGGTCGCTGTGGAAGTAACGGTCCTCCTCGCTGAAGTGTGCAATCACCGGTGCTAAGCTAACTAGCTAAAGGGGCTAAGCTAACTAGCTGAAGGGGCTAAGCTAACTAGCTAAAGGGGCTAAGCTGACTAGCTAAAGGGGCTAAGCTGACTAGCTAAAGGGGCTAAGCTAACTAGCTAAAGGTGCTAAGCTGACTAGCTAAAGGGGCTAAGCTGACTAGCTAAGGGGGCTGAGCTAACTAGCTAAAGGGGCTAAGCTAACTAGCTAAAGGGGCTAAGCTGACTAGCTAAAGGGACTAAGCTAACTAGCTAAAGGGGCTAAGCTGACTAGCTAAGGGGGCTAAGCTAACTAGCTAAAGGTGCTAAGCTGACTAGCTAAAGGGGCTAAGCTGACTAGCTAAAGGGGCTAAGCTAACTAGCTAAAGGTGCTAAGCTGACTAGCTAAAGGGGCTAAGCTGACTAGCTAAAGGGGCTAAGCTAACTAGCTAAAGGGGCTAAGCTGACTAGCTAAAGGTGCTAAGCTGACTAGCTAAAGGGGCTAAGCTAACTAGCTAAAGGGGCTAAGCTAACTAGCTAAGGGGGCTAAGCTAACTAGCTAAAGGTGCTAAGCTAACTAGCTAAGGGGGCTAAGCTAACTAGCTAAAGGTGCTAAGCTAACTAGCTAAGGGGGCTAAGCTAACTAGCTAAGGGGGCTAAGCTGACTAGCTAAGGGGGCTAAGCTAACTAGCTAAGGGGGCTAAGCTGACTAGCTAAGGGGGCTAAGCTAACTAGCTAAGGGGGCTAAGCTAACTAGCTAAAGGGGCTAAGCTAACTAGCTAAAGGTGCTAAGCTAACTAGCTAAAGGGGCTAAGCTGACTAGCTAAGGGGGCTAAGCTAACTAGCTAAAGGGGCTAAGCTAACTAGCTAAGGGGGCTAAGCTAACTGCTGGATGGTCAGTAAATCCCTTTGAATTGTATGACTGCTTGTTAAACTACAGTGTCTTATTTATTATTTATTATTATTATTTATCGATGTGTTTACAGGCAGAGTAATGAAAGTTAAGTAACAAGTTAAGTAGCTAACGCATCAATTTTGCTGCTCAACCTTAGCTAGTTATTACCAGTAAAGTAATGTTATTACTTTTTCAATGACTAACATTAATGTGTAAAGAGTAATTTATTAGTATCTTGCCTAACTCTGTGAACCATTGGTTTACTTTAAAGGTTCTATGAACAGGGTTCAGCGCATTAATGTAGCAGAAAACAACGATTTGAAATCTGAAATCAAAGCAGCTAAAGCTAAAGTGAATTCAGCCATCATTAATTTAATTATGTACACCTGTGCTTTTCCTACTGTGACAAGTCAAAGGCATATGGCTACCTGAGCAGATATGTCTTCACCAAGGCCTATGGCCCCTAGCTTCTGTTACATTTGTTGTGTTTATTTATGTCTTTGTTAAGCGTCCTTGGGTTTCATGAAAGGCGCTATATAAATCCAAGCTATTATTATTATTATTATTATTATTATAATAATGAAGTTGCTCTCCCTCTGTGCGTGTTATAATCACAGCTTCTCTCTGCTTTGTTTACATAGCCGGGCCGGCTGCACACGCATTTTAGTGTATGTGAGTCTCTCCGTTGGCCCGAAGGAAATGATTGGACGGGCTACCTTGCCTGTCTACCTACAAGCCTGTCTGCCTGCCTGTCTGCCTGCCTGCCTGCGCACTCATTGCGCATCACCGGAGTCTTCCACAAGCTGCTAGCTTGACAGCTGTGAGTACTAACAATGGGCGTGTTTGTTGTTTACATTTATTATAATATGTTTATGTCCATAATGATAATTTTGGGGGAGTGGCTTAGGAGGGAGGCTTGAAGGGACTGTCAGTGTTGCAGACTTGGCGACTTTCTCGCTAGATTTAGGGACTTTTGGAGCTAGTGCTGCTAGCTACTTTCGTTGGAAAACAGTTTGCAACACTCGAATGGGTTTTTCGGTTGAATTTTCTTTTTAAATGTAGTGTGCTCTTGCTCTTTTCCCAACATTACCGACCCTAGCTATAAGTGCAGTACTGGAGTATTTAGTTACTTTCCACCACTGCAGATAACACCTGCAACACCTTTTCACTTTATTGGATTTTTATACAGAGAAAGTCATTCACATTTTAATCAGTTTTGTTACTGGTTAACATTTTAGTCTACAGTTTATGCAGCCTGTTGCCTTTTGGATAAATCCGATTAGATTTCCCTTTTATGGTGTGACATAAGTTCAGCTAATGATACACGGTTAATTTCAGGATATGCATAGCTCAGTGAGCATCACCACTCATCCATGACGGGAAGAGCTGGAGGGGCATCAGGTGTGCCTCCTGCACAGACCTCCCCTTCAGTGCGGTGTGTTAATCCAGTGTGAACAATGAACACGCAATCCTCGACACAGATCCAACAATTTAGAGGCCCAGCCATGTGGCTTCACATCAATACCTCGCATCAACAATGCATGTGGGCGAATGCATCAACACTTACTCGGGCAGCATGCGAGAGTGATAAATCAAACACCCTGTCACTTACACGCTCTGTAGTTTGTCTGCATGCAAAGAGGCAGAAAACTAGCTTTCATACTCCTCTAACAGCGAGAAAAGAAGGCTAAATATGACACATCTTTATGGTTTGTGGTGTGAAAGCAGACAAGAATAGGGGTTGTTAGTGGTGGATACACTTCAAAAGCAGTAGACAGACAATAAACAATAGAAGGACAGACAGTAATATCAGTTAACCAGTCAGTCCAGACAGACATTTACTGCGATCAAAGGCGATCAGATACCAAATCCTCCCTTCGTGACATAACTACAGTAGATGTTTCAATTTATGTGGATTTATATGGACGTCCACGCTATTGGGTTAATACTGTCTTACGAAGAGCTCTCTTTCAATTACACAAACAGAGTCAGTAGGCCAGTAACGCTGTGCGGCCTCTCTCCCTCTCTATCATTCTGTCTCATCTTAGTCCAGGCCATCTGTCACAAACACAGCTCGAATCTGTGGCATGAGGCTGACATATAAGTTACCTCTGTTATAGACTATAACTGACACACACCTCGCAGTAAACTAAAGCCAATGATGAGCGTGAACAGGTGCAGCTCTTTCCAACGTGCAGCCAGATTCTTTGAAAGTAATTTGCGTGCTGACGGCTGAAACCCTCTCAAGTGTTGGGGACAGGATGTAGGAGCAGGGGCTATGTATATCCACACGCACCTATAAGAAAACACACTCACACATATGCACACACACATTTAAAGGCAGTTTGAGTCATCAAATTAATGTCAGGTTAACAGTCAGCTTTTCCAGACAGACTATTTATTACTGAGTCACTCAAGTTTTGCACTTTTTAAGACATCTAATATTTCCATGTAAGTATGGAGACTGGATAATAGTACTAGAGCGGGGGCAGGGGTCTTTGGCTGTCACATCCACGAGATCATGAGTGACATGGGGGCCAGAGGGGGGGTCGCCAAATACATAGGCAAACGGGTTATGCAACTTATTATTCATTTGTCTCCTGCCTCATTTCCATATTCTTTTGTTGCGGGAGCTTGATGGGCCCGGCACGCACCTGGCACATCCATGCCAACAAAGTCCCATCTGATGTGCTGCCACAGTGGCACACACAACACAATCATCTGCATATATATGCATACACACAGATGCACTCAGACACAAATCTAACGCACACAGGGCTGTGTGAGCGGGGGGGGAGGAAAGGTGGTAATTATTCAGGGGGTCCCAAGCTGGAGGTGGGGCCCCAAAAATCGAGAATTAATCAGACTTTCTGGTGGTGTTGCGGCCTGACGTGCCACAGTTTCACACGTTGTCAAAGTGCCCAGCATTCCCCAGAGAGAGCCACATTCTTGGAGAAGCATACCAAGTGTCCATCCTTCACTTGTGGGCTCATTATGAGCACATGATGGGAGCGCTGTGCAAACTCTCCATCCCGCTACACTCCCCATAAACACACACATCATAGGTTTAAAATCAAGTAAAAGTTTAGTTCTTACCTTCCTCAGCTGAATTGGGCTGAAAAAACAGACAGAGAGACAGAAAGACACTCCACATCTCCACTACAGAATGACACTGACAGAGAGAGAGAGAGGGAGGGAGAGAGCATGAAAGAAGGAGATAGAGTGAGTGTGTGTGACGGAGCTGGGGAGAGAGAGGGAGAGGGGGGTGAGAGAGGAGGTGGAGTCTGTTTGCTCCCTTTATCTGAGAGAGGGAGAGAGAGAGAGAGAGGATAGGGGGGTGGATGGATGAGGGAAGGAGAAAAATATTTACAGAGCAGCACATACAATAAGTACACTGCCAACAGAGGAAGTAAACAAAACACTGTTGTCAGAGAGACGGGCGGAGAGAAAGAGGAGGAAGAGTGCGAGGAGGAGAATGGGAGAGTTTTAATATTTTTTAGAAAAACAAAGACAGAGAGAGAAAGTGAGGTAGAGTCAACCAGAAAGAGTGACAAAGGGAGAGGGAGGTGGAAAAATTAATAAACAAGTTTGTCTGGTCTCTAAAACAACCGTCTAGACATGTCCAACGACATCAGTTCCAGCTCTCCTCAAAACGCCTTCCACAAATTTCAGCGAAGCCGCCTGGCAGACTGCGCCTCAAACTGTGGCATCCCTCACATGTCTGGACACTGTGCTAACTTGCATTTTTTCAAGCTGTGGCATGTGAGAGTGCCCAACTTCTTTTTTTTTTTTCCTTGATCGCTCGCAGTTCTACCTTTTATGGAAAATGAATATAATTTAGACACATTTTTGGATGCTCTCCATCGTTCGTCTTCTTAACACCCCCCCCTCCTCTCCCCTCCATCTCTCAGACACACTCCTCGCCTGGCAGGATTGCTCATTCAGACAGTATCTAGACACACACTCATACAGTATCTAGACACACACTCATACATGCAAACACACTGAGCTGAACCCCCTTCTGGCTCGTGCACGCCACTCTCTGGTCAGACCGCAGTACTGCAGCTTGTTGATGGGCTTTCATGCCCCAGTTCACTGCATTGAGTGAGACTTCAGTAGACTCTTGCAGGGAGATGTTGCCTATTGGCTTGACACAGTTAGATGGCCCCATTCCCAGCCAGCCGGGGGCCCTTTACCCAAGGCTCTTTGCTCCAAGAGATAAAGTGAAGAGGGAACACGGATCACGGTCCTCCAGTCATTAAGCAGGGAATTAAAACTTTTTAATCCGTTTTCAGTTTGTTCAGCAAAAAACTTGTTCCATGTGCCAGCTTAGATAAAAGTTATTTTTTAGAGCTGAAACGACTAGTTGATTAATCAGTTCATCGTTAACTTTTGATTGATCAATTAACTTCATTACATTTTTAAACAAAAAGGACCAAAAATCACTGGTTCAAGCTCCTCAAATGTGAATATGTTCTGCTTCTCTTAGTCGTATGTGATAGTAAACTGAATATCTTTAGGTTTTGGACAAAACAAAACATTGACAAACAAAAGATTTTAACAGTTCAACATGTGCTCTGGCAACTTGTGACCAAAGTCTAAATTGTTAAATTGAGAAAATAATCTGAAATCTAAGCGATAAAAAAATAGGGCTGAACGATTTTGATTTTTTCTTTGATTATTTTGACTGTTATTGCGATATGATATGATATGATATTAGAAGGAATGATAATTTTTAAGCCCTATAAGAAAATAATCGTTAGTTGCAGTCCTAATGTCTTTTAGTCTCCTTCCTAAAAATGTTTTATCACTTACAACCACTCATGAAACAACAGCAAAGGCCTGTAATTTTAGAGGAATGTTTTCTTTTGAGCCGCAATGTTAACGTACATTTTCAGGGAAATTCCTCTTTGAGGTAAATGTTTTCTTGCGTCTCTACATGTGTGATCTGGTTTGGCTTCTGAAGCTGAACGAAGAGGAAATTTGACCTCATAACTCCTCCTCACACACGCACTCCTAAAACGTCATGACAACCATGAATGCATCTTTTAAAACCCAACTGTTCAGCAGCCGCAGAGAGAAAATGAACTCTGGTTTTCAACTCATGGCTTTATTTCAGTGTTTCAGAGGGTTGGTTAGCTCTACAATGTTGAACTGCACAGCTGACTGAGGTTTTGCCGCGGTGCAGGAAAGGAAATGGGAGTTGGCACAGTGCAGAAGTGGGTACCAGACAAACCTCTCACACTTTCACTTCAGCACAGAGACTGCAGTTACATTAAACATTCATTGCTTTGACTCGTAGCATTACAGACAGGAAAAAAACTGTTTATGCTCATAATTCAAGTCGCACATTCCCTTAAAAGATGGACAACTTTATTTCCTTTTTAGTTTCTCAAAGCCAGTGTCACTCATATTATTACAGCAGGAGAAGAGAGGACATTATGATAGAAAAACAGTAAAGGTCATCTCTTACGTGACTCTAACGCACACTCAACCATCGTCACTTCTTGCTTTCATTTACTGTTAAGCAACATTCACCTTAGTAACAGTGCAAGAAAAATCAGTGGATGCAACAAAGTTGAAAGAAGATTGAGGAAAAAATAACAACCACGCACCATACACATCCTAACACACACTGTATATTTACATGTAACAGAGAGCCACACACAATATAAACAATCATTAGAAAGTAGTCCAACTGCCAAAGTGCAAATGAAAACGCTGCTAAGCTCAAACATTAAAAAGTGCTTCCTGATGAGTGTGTGCGCACATCCATTTATACAACATTTATAAGCATGTATGCTGCGCTGTAATGATCACAATGCAGGAACTGGAGATTCTACGATATATACAATTTCAGACAGTTAGAAACAAAAACATAAAAGAATTTTTTTTGTGCATTAAATTCAATTCATTTAGTGTTTTTATTCAACATCGCTATCCCAAGTGGCTAATATCTTGTTTCGACTGAGATGTGCTGTTATTTAAAGCTGAAGTCAGTCATTTTGAGCAAATATGATAAAAAAAAATTACTGTATAAAACAGTCAATATATCCTGACATGAGATAGATGATCTGAAAAACATCATGTTCCTCCGGTGTCCTCCTGTGCTTCTAATGGCATTTGTAAGATTTCACAGCCCTGGAGGGAAACAACCAATCAGAGCCGAGCAGTCTTTACAGCGTCTGTCAGTCATTGCTTGCGAAACTGGCAAATTCCGATCAAACAGTCAAACTAGGCAGCGCTGATCAAATATGAATCAATATTCTGTTACTGTAATGCCTATTTCCCACCTCAAATGTTTTTAGAAACATCTTGTAGTTTACTGTTTAGCTGTAAAATGAGAAAGTCTGTGACCTGCATGTTGAAAACAGCCAAGCCAACGTTCTCATTTTACAGCTAAACAGTACAAATGTTTCTGAAAATATTTGAGGAGAGAAATAGGCATTACAGGAACAGAATCATGATTCATATTTGATCAGCGCTGCCTTGTTTGGCCGTGTGATCGTCCAGTTTTGCGAGCAGTAATGGACAGCTGCTCTAGAGACTGCTCGGCTCTGATTAGTTGTTTTTGTTCAGGCACGGTGGAATCTTGCAAATGCCATTGTGAGCACAGGAGGACACACAGGAGCATGATTTTTTTCAGATTATCTGTTTCACGTACTACTGTCAGGATATAGTGACCGTTTTATAAAAACAACTTTTTATCATATTTGCTCAAAGTTCCAGACTGCAGCTTTAATTATCAGATTCAGTAAACTGTGTTCCAATACATCCCTCAAACGACGTTTAACACTGGCAAGCGCTTTTGATTTGATGTAACACTATTTTAGAGATTGTAAGATATTTTATTTCATGACCTACAATGCAGAACTAGTTACTGCTCCGCACTGATGTCAAGAGAGCTTCAAGTACAGTGATGGTGAATGTATTTTATATGCCACAGTTAGAAGCTGAGTTTAACACACGTAGACACCTGAGTTTTTGTATCCAACTGTTTTAATGCATCCTGTAAACGACTGCACTACTGGCTGTACGCTGCTATGAAATCAGAAAACCAGCCGGGTCTCATCAAGTGGCGTATGAATGACCCGGCAATTTGTAAGTCATTTCGCATGGAATAACAACTTGGTTGTTGTGGAGACCGGGTTAAGTGTTGTTGAATTTTTTGAAGTTACGTTAGTGATGTTTGTGACGTGTTTTCCGTACTTATGTTACGCTGTTTACATACGTATTTTATTTAGTTTACATATTTATTTTAAGCCCAACCATGATGTTTTTCCTAAACCTAACTAAGTTTTGTTGCCTACACATAACCGCAACCGTTTCACCGTAACGACATGGCACTAAATGGCATCCGAAAAGCCCCTTCACAACACTAACTCCGTAGCCTGAAATGACACGTGAAAAGCCCTAAAATACATTATCATGACATGCAGAAGGTCCTTAAAATGTTGTGCTATCAGGGTGATAGAACACAAGAGGTTATGTTGTATTTTTAAGAGCAGAACGCCTATAGTGAGACTTTATTTAAGGCCTGACAGTGCTAGACTACACCTCCATTCTCATACGAACAATATACTCGATGCAGACGATACTAGTTTACAGACATGTCTTTTTTTTTATGACTTCAAACAACGCACAAACGTCCTGTACTCTCAGGGGACGTTGTGCTACAGGATGAGAACAAATATTTCCTATCTTCTACATGCTTAAATATATTTATTTTAAGTCTATAGTCAGTGCTTTTTTGTGCACCTGAAGGGGAGAGGGACTTACTTTAGCACCTCGATGTTTATTCTGTCTACTCAAGAAGAGAACAACATGGCTCCCTCTCCCTGGCAGCAAGGCACATCAGGCAGGCAGACAGGACAGCAAGTCAGTCTTTTTTTTTTTTGGGTCAAACTACCGGGCTCCAAAACCGGCTTTTCAAGCTTGACCTCAATACAGAAAACCCCCAAATCCCACAACCTTTTACCAATGGGGGTAGCTGAAGACCTGGGACTTAGGCTAACACTGAACATATGTTGATCCTCTTATATGGCAGTATGCGTGGAGCTGGCAGTGGGAATGTCAACAAATATTAAGCACTGGTAATTCAGTTAAGTTTGGCCGACGTTTAAAGCAGGATTACAGAGAAGTCTGTCAATTATTTTAGTGGCTGGGGAATCTTTAACGCTGTATTTAGTTGGCTTTTTCTAAACACACCCCGCTGCTCTTTCACCATTTGTGTTTTATGAAATATAACTCCTTACAATATCTATGTGTTTGAACCCTGTTGTCTGTGTTGTACCCTGAGTCTTCTTTCTTCTCTCTAAGGAAGATCCACCATGGGAACCTTGTCTGTGGGAGACGTGGGAGCAGGTTCTTTTCCCTCCGTGACCACCGCCTCAGCCTCCGCAGGGGGTTTCCCTGCTGTGGCAGCGAATCCCTGAGCAATGTCGTCAAAGGTCCTTCCTCTGGTCTCAGGCACTCGCAGGTAGGTGAAGATGAAGAAGAAGATGAGGAGGACCATGAAGATGATGAAGACGTAAGGACCACAAAGTTCCTGAGAGACGAAGAGAGAGATGTTTGTAACTACATGACAAACCTCATATTGCACGTACATGTGAAGAGTTTAGTGAAGTAAATGTTGTCCTTACCTCCAGTTTAGGGAAACCGATCCCCACCAGGAAGTTGGCGGTCCAGTTGGAGAAACCAGAGACGGCCATGGCAGCAGGTCGGGGCCCCTGGGAGAAGAGCTCAGCCACGATGAACCACGGGATGGGACCTGGACCCATCTCAAAACTGGCAACAAAGCCGAACACAGCCACGATGGCCAGGTAGCTCAGATTTGGGTTAGTTTTCTGCTCAGAGAGAGAATGAGGACAAGATGTAAAGAGGGAGCGACAGGGACACTTTTATAAGCTCACAGGAATCATGCAAACATCACTCACCACCAAAGACAGGGAGATCGTCATAATGAGGGCAAATATAGCCATTCCACCCAGACCAATCAGGTGCAATGTCCTTCTTCCCGCCCGTTCAACCAGGAAGAGCTGGAGTCAAAGCAAGAAAAAAAGTCATTAATAATCCAATTACTCGTAAACTTGCCTTTTCTTGAGACACCAAAGGTGTAGTCAGACACTTACAGAGACGACAGTAAACACAGTGTTGACAACTCCAGCTCCTATGGTGGCGTAGATAGGTTGAGTAACTCCAGCTGTGTCAAATATGCCTGTAGAGTAGTAAAACACCTGGAGGGGGAGAAAGATGAAGAGTTACTACTATGAGTGACTATTTATTTCAGTGAATAAAGTTAATGTAGTCTTTAAAAGTCTGTAAAACATCACATTAAACCTACACTAATTGATTTTTTTGGCCACTTGGGGGCAGAGCAACAAGCTTCAAACATTACACTGACATATTAGCACCTTTTTAGAGTTGATAAGACTCAGTGGCCGACTCAGGCTGTCTGAGGGGTAGGGGCGAAAAAATTAAAAGGGCACCAGCTGCACGCAGTGGGAAAGTTTTCTAGCATGTCGGGTAGCCTATATGGCACTGCATCGTGTTTTTATAAATTTTAAGGGCACTTCATCATGATTTATCTACAATAGGAGCATCAAAGAGGGCACTTTTGCTGCGGTTTGTTCACACATGGGGGCACCAAGGAGGGCGGTCACGTTTTAGTAAACGGATGCTAATTTACACATCCAGCAGACACAGAGCAACATTTATTTGGAGCCGTGTTTATGTCCAAATTGCGAATTTAAGTCCAATATTCTCTCTCTTTTCAGCTCTGTTTTGGTCTCCACCAACTCCTAACGGCTATATCTGGCTCTTTAGCAGCTAAATGCTTTACTATGTTCACCAGCTAGCATAGAAATAGAATAGGAGTAGAACGGACATTGAACTGTTAGCTGTGGTAGTTTGACTAGTAAAATGGCGATTGTTGTTAATTGTTAAAGTGTAGTGCTTCGCTGCAAAGCTGAGCGGAGGTAGTCACAATCGATATCAGGCCAATTCATACTTTCTTCATACTTTCTTAAAGTACTCACTTACTTACTAACTAAAAGGGACAGCTGACATGGCGGAACTACACGCACGCACACACACTAATGCCGACACTGTTGTCTTGCACGTCACGCCGGCACGAGTCAGTCCACAACTTGCCGCAAGTCGGTTTATACGGAAGTTAGGTTAGCCCGTTACAATGTTTGGAATGGCAACGCCAACGGTACACATAAAAATGTCCGCCGCTCTGACCATCCTGCTACATTGAATGAATGGTAAAGTCCGTTCTACTCTTTATATTTCTATGCCAGCTAGTCACTAACTTTGTCTGTCTGTTGTTGGGACATAAAACCAAAACAGTGAGCTGAAAGACCCTACAATGCTCTGTAGAGTTGATGAGAGTTGTTGGGTTATAATTGCTGATGGGTTTGTTACTACAAGCGATTCCTTTAAAATTACATGTAGTCATTTGATCCAAGTAATATATAAATATTGTTTAGAGCAGCTTCGACTACTAGCTGCTGTGCTGGTGAGTGAGACAGGTCATGAGTGTTAATATATCCGTCAGAGTTCGATCGATGTTGCAGCCGTAAGCCGCAGGCTGCTGCAGCGTCACTGTGATTGTCAGGTCAGACGAGGGAACGCTAACACATTTAGTCAGCCTGGTGAAATGACCTTATTAGCAAAATGCCTATCAAATACCGCTGTGCTTGTCTCTTTCCATTGACCCTCAGTGGCTTAAATTATTTCACTCAATCTAACATCGCCTGGAGCCAAGAAGCATCTCTCGTCATGTGCTTGTCACACACATTAGTATAATTTCAGTGAATGCTCCTTTAAAGATTCATATATAAGTGACTTAGGCTGACGCTTGATAATCATATCCCTAACGCTGTGCTCTGTTATAGGATACGGTGTTCACTCACAGCGTTGATGCCAGACAGCTGCTGAGAGAGCTGGAGGACTATAGCAATGATGATTGGCTGACGGTAGTTTCGGGAGCGGAAGAGTTCGAGGATGGTCACTTTCTTCTCCATGGACATCTTCATTCCTTCTTCCTTCATCTCCTTAATATCATCACTCACATCCTCAGTGCCACGCAGACGCACCAGCGCTACAGAGAGATGAAAGAATAGAGAGGAAGTAAGTACATTATTGTGCAAATATGATGTAAAGAAAGGCTGGAACATTATGTGGTGAAATTTTATTAAATCACAGAGCCATGCTTCAATCCTCAGATCATTAAAAATGCAAGAGTAATTCTAGATGCAGCATCATTAAAACCTGATGTTGCCATCTTGTTGGCATAATGTCTCAAAACTGACCTTTTCTTGCCTCCTCCTCCTTGTTGAGGACAATCAGCAGGTAGCGGGGGCTTTCAGGGCAGAAGGGCAGCATGATGCTCTGCAGTATGGCCGGCAGGATGGTTAGAGCCAGCAGCAGAGGCCACAGAGAGTCTGAGCCAAGAATAAACTCCAGACCAAAGATCTAAAATACACAGTTAAGATACAGGGATGACATACATGACATGACGTACAATGGACTCACACTACTGTACAGTCCATTAAAGTTGAAAGAATGCAGTATGGTTGCGTTCAAAATTTTATACTAACATACTATTTAGTACGGTAAAACAGTATTTCGATTTTTTTTTTAGTATGTATGAAACCAATAGAACCCAAATTGTAAACTATTTCCAGTGAAATATTACAGTATGCAAACACTGGACACTACATCAGCATAAATATCCCACAATGCAATGCGGTAGTGATGACAATGTTCATAACAGACGTTGACAGGCAGCTCTGTAACATCAATAACGCTTCAACTTAAATATAAGTATAAGATTCCACTTTGTTGTAGCTGAATATGGTCGTAAACAGAATCTCATTTCAGAAATGAACTTGGTGCAATATTTAAGATGCAATTTCTCTTCTCCTTTCTTTATGTTGTTGTTTCAGAAGGCAGGGGGTTATATATTGATGTGCCTTCAGAAGAAATACACTTTTATTAGTTTTTTTTTTCCATCTGCAAGAAACAGCTCCCTGTTTTCATTGCACAGTTTGTTTTCTTCATCAATATCCAGTAACACATAACGGCTCCCTAAATGATATAGTTCAACACTGGAATGCTACACATTCCTGCCTTTTCTGTTGTAGGAACTTTTTTCTTTTTAAACACGTACTGCCTTGTATTACTATACCAGGGGTCAGCAACCTTTACTATCTATGATTAAGTCAGACTTTATGATTCTCACAAATCATCATTTTGGTCACATGGGGTTGGTACAGGTTACCATGGAAACGTGTCTCCAACCTGCGAGGAGGCTCTCAAGAAGTGACGACGTAAATTACAAAGTATGTTGAACGATGCACATATTGGGTGTGAAGTGCATAGTATGTGATGCTTTGTGTTGCTACCATTTGATTGGTTAAAATTAAATGTTCTATTTGCTAAAAAAACAACATTATGAAACAATGCTTGTAATGTTATATGTTTTGTTTCTTTTGGTTAATAGGGCATTTTGTGGGAATATTTTTACTAAAGAAATGATATGAAATGAGAATGTTGTTTTGTATACCTAGTATTTACTGTATGGTGATCTGTAGGTCACATGACTGATGGACTTTATATTAGTTTACTTTATATTACCGCTCTAATGAGTACTGCATTGTGTACTGTAGAAGAGTTGGGCAATGTTTTAATTTGATGAACATGAAATTCTTCAAGCTGATATCTTTAGTCCACATTATTCGACAGAAATCCAAAGCTAAAAAGCATTAATAATATAATCACAGCATCCTACCTGTGCCACCAGGATGCCTATAACTACACCCAGCTGGTGCAGAGTGCCGAAGGCTCCTCGGACAGCGGTGGGAGAGATCTCGCCCACGTACATGGGTGTCAGTCCCGTGCACAGACCGCAGAACACTCCGATGATGAACCGGCCGACGATGACCATCTCAAAAGAATTGCTCACACCCGACAGTCCCATGAAACCCCCACCAATTACAGCCAGGATATTATTGAGCAGCATGGACTTACGCCTGGTGGAGAGAGACAAGGAAGAAAGGTTAGTAAGTGAGTGAGTGAGTAAAGAGAAAACTACAACTATAAGAGGCATGTTTGAATAGTGTGTATAAGGAAATGAGGGCTGCAGCAAATTATTTTTTATCATCATTAATCTGCTTTTATTATATCTCAATTAAAAATAACAAAATGTCTATCGCAATTTTCCAGACTCCCAAGGTGAAGCCTTCATGTCTTTTTCTGTCCAACCAACAGTCCAAAACCAACGAGTTTTCATTTCCTGTCAGATAAATTACTAAACTATTATTCTATTTTCACAGTTGCCAAATAACTTTCTGTTAATTGAATAATCAAAGGAAATAAAAGAAATGGCTATTATTGAGCTTTGCTGAGATTAGTCACATTCTGTAAAAGTGTACTAACAATCCTGAAAAGGACTTGATGATTGGTTGCTCTGTCATCTTACATTGAACCATTTCCTGCACCACACTTAATTCCTGATGTTCTCACCTGCCAAATTTGTCGACCATTACTCCGACAGAGAAAGACCCGATCATGCCTCCCACACTGAAGATGGCCACAGCAAAGCTCCACACCATGGTGTTGGCTCCCGGGCTGAAGGGCTCCCCGTACCGGTCAATGGACACATTCTGGAAAAACCTACGCAGTTTCTGTCAAACCACAGAGAAGAGCGGTGGGATTAGAAGTGGTAAGTGTTTATTTTATTTTATTATTTTATATTTTATGTGAAAGAGCTTGTTGTGCTTGATGTGTGAGTTTTTTGACACATCCACATGGGGGCAGTACAGCTATTGGCATGGCCACCTTGCAATGTTGTGGTCACAAATGAGACCAGACATGTCATGTCTAGCACTATAACTCTAATTTATGCCTCCTAGCAACACCAGTTACAGAACAACAACATCAAAAAATGTGTTAAAATGATTTGTAAAATGGCAATTAAGAGTGTCAATTTAGTTATTACAATATTCACCTCAGAAAATGAGAGATGGTATTGCATCTATTATTAATCCTTCTCTCTTGTTGGTTGTCCCCGCTGTCATGAAACATTAAAACACTAAACGTCCATTACAAGAATTCACTCGGCAAACACACACATCCAGAAACACACACACACACACACACACACACACACACACCTGCTCTGGTGCATTGATGACCCCGGTGTTGTAGCCAAACTGTAGCGAGCCGATGACTGCTGTTGAAACGCAGTAGAGGAGGTAAAGGGTCACCTTCTTCTTCGGCTGTTGTGAGAGAAAAAGACATGAGACATATGAAAGATTAAAACAATGAGCGGATGGGGTTTATATACAATCACGCCATCAGTTTGAGTGGTGGACATGGCCTGTCCCTGGCTCTACAAAGCTATTGTTGTTTATAGTGACACTGGTAACACACAAACAATGAGCCTTTCTGCATCTGCTCTCGCTCCTTGTTTGCAGCTTTCCTGCATTAGCAACTCATAGCACTGCTGTGAGGTGTTACAACACTGCACATGCTCCATGACTTGCAGCTCTGAGGTATTTCTCAGCTAAGTAGCTAAAGACACCATGAGAGAATAAGACTGAATCCTATTGTGAGTGTTTTTTTTCCTACTGCTGGTTTCAGAATTAAAGTGGGTTTAGCTCATAATAACAAGCTAATACACCTGACAGTAATCCCCAACATGGCAGGGCATGTTGGGGAGTGACATTTTCAATATGCAGAAGTATCCAACCGAGCAGAACTGAACGGAGTAATTGATTTAAATGAAGTTGTGGCTCCAAGTCTACTATGTGGAGGCGCTATGCCAAAAATGGAAATCCCCAATCAAAGTTTCACTTTGATTCAACAACCAACTCTACGTCTCTTTCACGTTAACTGTGACACACCAACTTTCTGAGAAGGTTATTATTTGCATCCAGAGTCTAAAGGTCCAAATAGGCTCATTAATCAAAGGAAATCCATTTTAATCATCCGGTCTTTGCAAAATCTGCTCTTGTTTCAACACTAACTCAATTATATCAGTGAAACTCTTGGTGCGAGTTAATAAGTTGTTTTGCACAACTTGTAATCAGACTCAAGTCAGAAAACCGACACAATGAGCTTTGTCCTAATGTTTTACCATACGTGATATCACTATCTGCGCAGATAAAATAAGAGACTTCTCAAACGTCATGAAACAGTATGTTCATTGGGAAGAAAACTGAAATCAAAGGGCAATCCCTCTCCTGAAACAAACTGTCTGTTCTTTTATCTGATCAGCCTGCTCCTTTTTCTGATTAACTGAGATTCAACAGAGAACTTGAGGTTCCTTATTGATAATGAAATAAGAAAAATGTGCTGTAAGTACATCATATGTGTGGCTGCTCTTATCAGGTGCCCATTAAATCCACACAGAATGAAGGGATTCATTACTTAGAAATATTTCACTACCACAGTAAGATAGTGATAATCAGTTGTAATCAAGCCACAGTGCGTTTCTGTGGGAGCATCGTGACCGTGTGTCATAATAAGGATTAAAACTAGCTGAATGCACTGTGTTAAAGTCATGTGAGCTGTATCTGACGGACAGAGAGTATCTTGACAGTTTGGCACAAAGGAAGTGCTGCATACACGATAAAGACGTAATAGTGACGGGGAAATACAGCGTGCTGGTAATATGATAAATGCATGATAAAGATGAAGAAATAAAGTGATCTAGCATTTAAGAATATTAACATGTAATTACAAGTTTATTGCATGCCATGTTTTACTTTTGGCACAAGATCATCTCAGATAACCTGGAGGGTTAAAAACATGCCTGTGTGGGGTGTAGCGCTGCAGTAACGGGTATTTGATGAAGAAAATCTGCATCTGGGGGTGTAGTTGTGTGTGTGCATATGTGTATGTACACGTGTTTGTGCTTGTGGCGGTATATGCCAATTGCATCTGCAGAGACGTGCTAATGTTGATGTAAGATTTAGACAAAACGATTGCATTGTTTAAGCTTCTTGCTATAACTGCGACTCTAAAAAGGGAGTGGCCGACTGGCCGATGAGCATTATATTGTGAATTGAATGCGTGGGACTCAGAAGTTGTATCAGCATGTTGTGAGGCATTGTGGTTGCACAGGAACGTATTAATTCTAGTGTAGCCAAACATACAGTAATGTTGCTCAATATCTGCAGCTGTATACTACAATATACTGTACTTTGTAGTAGAACACCTATGCTGGTTAAATGTGAACATACTGTATGACACGTTATGATCGATATGTAACCACAACCAAACAGTAATACAAATACTGACTACTCAAATTACTAAAAGTGCTCAGAAAATACGGACGTGTGAACATTTCAATGACAGTTGTGATACTCTAATTGCTCATGAAGAGCATGTGATATGATTGAAAGCACCAGAACAGCTACTAAATGGATCTTGTCCAATGAACTTTAAGCCTGCAGTTTCTACACTTTACTCTCTTAATGTGGTTATTTCCTGCTCTTATGTTTGGTTAATATTCCCTATAATATTAAATTATGATGTAGAAATATTAACAAATTACTCCAAACCACAGTCAGTTCCTGTGTTTCAACAGTTCATCGTCTCTCTCAATATTCAGAAGGACGACTCTGGATTGACACACCTTTTCTTCGACACTCAACTTCCACATTCATGTCATCTTGCAATCTTCGTCCCTGTCTCTCTCTTAATCAAAACCTCTCTGTCCTACCCGTTTTAGAAAATTAGTTTTCTGTCTCCCTTTCTGTTTTTTGACTATTGCACCGACCTTTTCTTGTCTCTTTTTTTTAAATAAATGTGACATTTGTTGCAATTTTTCTCTTCACACGTTTTTCACACGCTTTTCTCTTCAGTGCCGTACATCCAAAAGGAAAAAGTGCATTACGTAAGATCCATATTTGTTTATGATGATTTTGTGCATACATTTTGCTCAAGGCTTTTTGGAGTGCATGCTAGTATTCGTTGCGGCTTAGTGGGTAGTTACATCAGCACATGTGATGTGTAAATCTTAAGTAACAGCCATGAAAATGGCGTAACTGTATGTTTCAAAAGACAAACCACAGAGAAGGTTTGCAAAGATGCATGATAGCAGGCAAATTCACTTGAGATATTCTTTATAATGCATTCAAATTCAAAGTGCACCATTTGATTAATAACACTAGATCCCCTGTTATCGCTATTCCCTCTGTCCTATTTGTGCAGTTGCAAGATGTCAGTCCTCGTTTCACCTTATCCAGATCTCTCGTCGTCATATTATTATTCCTTCATCTCACCTTTCCAGGGTAGACGCAATTAAATGCAAAAAAAACAATAACACTCAAGTTGAAACTTGCCATCCTCCAGTCTGCCACTCTTTCTCTCTGTCTTAGTCATCTCCTGATCTGATAGAGTCTCAGCCCATCCCCTGCTCTTGCCAGAGAGGAAAAATACAGAATCGGCAGCCTGTGACTCGTAAATACCACACTCTTATTCATTCATTAGGCCGTGTTGGCACAAAACAGGCTCAGAATAAAGTAACAATGGCAAAATGGCTGGCACTCTTCCTCAGGGACCACTGGGAGTTATAACAGACATCTTAAATGAATGTGTTTGTGTCTGAGGAGATTACAGTAATGTGCAGAAACTGTGCAGCAGTATCATACGTGCAGGTTTTAAACTAGTCAAATAAATGTCAGAACAACACCAGCAACCTAATAGAAGTAGTATATTTACCTTCTCGTCTTCCATCCGCTCCATTTTTGCTGCTTGATAGAAGATATTCAGAAGGAAACTACAGGAACTCTTCAGATAACAGACTGAAGTTTCTTAGACGAAGCTGCCTCTTATCCTTTATGCGCACACACCTCTGTGCAAACAGTCAGCAGAGAAACCTGAAAATACACAAGAACAATATGTGACATTCATTAAATGAATAAAGAATACATGTTTTAAGATTCTGAGCATCTATCCTGCAGCTCATACCAGTAAGGATCTTAAACCAACAGACCTAAAAGAGAAGTTGATAGAGTGGAGCACTTTTCTGCACTCACTGAATTCAACAGGAGTCAGTCCCCAAAATGACAGCAAACCCCTCCCTCCGCTTCCGTATTCACCCTCCTCCTCCTCTGCTCTCTCTCTAATCATGAACTCAAATGAGAAAAAAGTGATGTAACTCTCCTTTTCAAGTTAAATTACTGTCGCTTCGCTTATTTTTATCAATACAAAGCATAAAACATCATCTCAGTCGGGCTGCAGAGACTTTAAAAGCTGCAGATGATGCTCTACTGATCAACCAGATTTGATTTAAAACATGTTTTCTCATGTGCAAAAGGTTAGTTTAATAATTAACCATGTAATAATAACAATACAGGCATGGAAGTAACATGTGGATACAATTGTTTGGACAGTGATAAACCACCTGAATTAATCACCATGGTTAATAATAAATGTTTGTTTACCGTTATGTGAGATTTGTGTATCCAGTAAATCAGTCCTGTCCAGCTGTGCTTGCTCAGACAAATGTTCAGCCCTCCTTCCTGTCTGTGTTTCTTTATAAAAAAAGTGGAACAAGTTCACCACCACGTTTCAGCGTTGTTGTTTTACGTACAGGGAAGCTCCCCTGTGCGTAAAAGGCGCATGCAAAATTTCCCACCCAGCACAGTCACTTTGATTTCACTCCTCTTGTGTCGTAATGTTGGTGGCAACAGCGCACATGCATTTCCTCTCAGCTGAAGAAAGGGGGGGACGTGCTCAGGCGAGCGTACAGTAGGGAGCAGAGATGGAGAACAAACGGTGCCGGTGAAAGGAGTCTCTGTGCTGCTGCTGGCCCGTCGGCTGCCCACCGGGGGCGCGAGAACAAAAGGCAATGTGCACGGAGTTCAGATACAAAGCCTGGTCATGCAGAAATCATGAGACCGGCTCAGTGGGTGGTGAACAAACGGGGAGCCTTCCTAATTCTTCATCAACTATGTCTAATCTTCACAGCCCACCTAAATCCCAGTCTGGAATTTGACAAGTTTTCCAGGAAAATACGCACAAGCAGGTTCATTTCTAAATCCACTTTGGGAGCAGGTTGGGCTCTTATTTTTTTGTTTTTAGTAGATTTTCATTGACGGTTTTAATTGGAAGCTTTGGACATGAGTTTGTTCTTGGATTCGGGTGACAGTTTAGCATTTAACGTTCAATATGAACATGTTTTTTCTGGTTTGGTAATCGTCTTGACCCTCCCACCCCAGAAGATTTTGACCACATATCAAAAATAAAATTCTGTAAATTAATGTAAAAGGCTCAGTTACATGTCTATTCAATTGTCTGTACATTTTATTTCCTAACATGAACTCTTTTTTTTGGTTGGTCTAAAAGTAGTCAGTTTAAATATGTAGAGTTCAAAAATTGGAATTAGCTCCCAGGTTGAGGACATGACCTCTGTGTCGTCAGTGGCCGCTACAGCCCTGATCAGTACTATAAACTCTCTTAAATATGCAGGAATAAATGAGGGAGTAATTATGAGTGTTGGTCAGGGTTATTATCTTAAACTAAAAAAGAAATGAAAATAGTTTAAAAAAAAAGAAAAGTTAGTATACTCATATTAAATATAAACTATATCCTTTAAGAAAACTAAACTGAAACGTTATCGCCTGTGAAAAAAAACTAATGAAAATGAATGTAAATTCATTTCAGTTTTAGTTTTTTTTTAGCTATAATATATCACTACCAGAAAAAGGAGACGGCAGGAATTTCCGTCAACTCTTGTGACATTGAACCACAGAAATTGAACGGACTTGAAGGACCAGCAGATGGCGATATGCTGCAATATCCTCACATCGTACACTAAATTCCTACACAGTTCTCCAACCAAGTATTTTGTATGTATATGTAGCTACGTACTTCTGAGACATTATACCCGGCCCAAACAAAAACAAAAACTACTGTAAAACAAAATTTATAAAAACTAAATCTGAACCTTTCTGACTAGCAAATGCACTCTGAAAACTAACTAAAACTAGCGCTGTCAATTGATTGAAATATTTAATGGCATGATTATCCATAGTTAATCGCGATTAATCGCAAACTAATCACACATTTTTTTATCTGTTCAAAATGTACCTTAAAGGGAGATTTGTCAAGTATTTAATACTCTTATCAACATGGGAGAGGAAAATATGCTTCTTTTATGCAAATGTATGTGTATATTTATTATTGGAAATCAAATAACAACACAAAACAATGACAAATATTGTCCAGAAACCCTCACAGGTTCTGCATTTAGCATAACAAATATGCTCAATTCATAAGATGCTAAACTCAGTGTGTGTCAGTGTGATGACTTGACTATGATTTGCCCCAAACTGCATGTGCTTATCATAAAGTGGGCATGTCTGTAAAGGGGAGACTCGTGGGTACCAATAGAACCCATTTTCATCCACATATTTTGAGGTCAGAGGTCAAGGGACCCCTTTTCCGCGCTAAAATTTAGCCCAACTTTGGAGCATTATTTAGCAGTCCTTTCCAACATGTTAGCATGACATGGTTGGTACCAATGGATTCCTTAAGTTTTCTCGTTTCATATGATACCCGTAGCTTCACTCTAGCCCTAAAACCTGCTAGAGCCCCTGAAAGACAGTAAAGTCGGTCAGGGTCGCCCCGGCCCCGCAGGTCTCTTAGGGTTAATGCTGACAATCCTATCTAACAGTCCAGTTAGAGAAATATTATGTGACATAAATACACATATTTAGTCCTGAGCCGAAACTAACTGTCATCAAAACTAAATACATATTGATTATTCATTTATTCATTCATTTATGTTCCTCTTTTATTGATCAACTTAATAAAATGTTTCCAGTATGAGTTTTAAAACAGCATCTGACCTCATGAAAGGGAGATCATTTTAATAATGCATCCAGGTGACGCCTGTTTGAACTTATATTGACTCATCTCTGTGGCTCATTATGAAACTGCCGTTGCACAGCAGAAATTAGCCACTATGATGCAAACAGGAAAGAGTAAACTGGTGTTTCCTGGAGGTAATCAGAGCCCTCAGCTTTAACTAAACCATGACCAGTGGTGGAAGAAGTACTCAGATCTATTACTTAAGTAAATGTAGTAATACCACAGTGGTGTTGAAATACTCCGTTACAAATAAGTCATAGTAGTATTTTCAAGTCTAAATGAATGAATGAATGATTGAATTATACCTGTAGATACATTCATGTGTGCATTACTTTAATGTTGCAACTGTTAAAGGTGGGGCTTATTATTTACTGTATATACTGCCAGGTAACGTTAATAGTAACTAATAAGTAGGGCTGTCAATGTTAACGCAAATTTGTTTTGAAGCCATTAATTTCTTTAACGCATTATCGCAACTTGCGATGTTTAGGTTGTAGTGGGCTCAGTTTTAAATACTGGCATCATATGAAACTAGAAAACCTAAGGAAACCATTGGTGCCAACCATGTCATACTAGCTTGTCACGAAGGGAAAAACTGTCATGGCCATTTTCAAAGACGTCTGACCTCAAGATATGTGAATGTAAAATGGGTTCTATGGGTACCCACGAGTCTCCTCTTTACAGACATGCCCACTTTATGATAATCACATGCAGTTTGGAACAAGTCATAGTCAAGTCAGCACACTGACACACTGACAGCTGTTGTTGCCTGTTGGGCTGCAGTTTGAGCATATTTGTTATGCTAAATGCAGTACCTGTGAGGGTTTCTGGATTATATTTATCATTGTTTTGTGTTGTTCATTGATTTCGAATAATAAATAAAGTATATACATATAATTTTATAAAGCAAGCATATTTGCCCTCTCCCATGTTGATAAGAGTATTAAATACTTGACAAATCTCCCTTTACGGTATGTTTTGAACAAATAAAAAATATGCGATTAATTTGCCATTAAATATTTAAAGCATTATTTGTTGATTATATCTTGTATTATTAATCTGAATCTGCAAGTAACTAAAGGTATTAAATACATATAGTGGAGTAAAAATATAATATTTCCCTCTGAGTTGTAGTGGAGGAGAAGTATAAAGTAGCAGAAAAGTAGAGTACAAGTAACTCAAACTTGTCCTTAAGTACACTGCTTGAGTAAAGGTACACCACTGACCATGACTGACCCTGAAGACATATCCTTGAATATGACATTATGACAACATACTGTAGGTTATATACAGTATATATACAGTGCATATTAATATACTTTAGAATACCTTAAAACCACCAAGCTTACTTTTAGACAGGTCCACTCACATTACATTTCTTAGAGAATTTTATTGCTAAATTATGGTTAGACCACACATTTCCTGATGCCTGCTTGTAAGTCATTTCTAATGTGTTTGGTTGATCATTGCGTTGATAGTCAGATTCTTAGGAAAGGAACTGACCACATGACTTTGCATCAAATACGTCAGGCCCCGTTAAATGTGGGTGGCTCCTTCCTTTTCTTGTGTAATAATCTTCTGTGGAATCACAATTATTTCTTTCAGTCTTGAAATAACCCCCCCAAAAAAAGGAACTAACAGAGAAAGAGACCTTCAGATGTTCAGTTTGATCAGTGCTTTAAGTGCTCGCAACAATAATTATTCATTCTTCAGAAAGTACACCTCTCTGTCCCAGCATCCCATCTGGACCCCGTGAGCCGTTGCCAGGGAAACCGATCCCGCAGCATCTCCTCTGGTGACCTGACCTGAGTGAGCAAATCAAATTACAGGACATCTGCAAAGAGCAAACACGGTTAGAGGGGAGTCACACACACACACACAGCCCGTTACAAACCACATCCTCTAGCTTGTGCTCAATACGTCAGTGTGTGTGGTGGACTGATGCCAGTGGTAAAGTTAACAAGTAGAGCCTTTTCCTTCCTTTGTTTTGCTTTTAGTGACTATAGTAGCGCACCACACCAAAGGTTTGAATTTGTTATTCTTTGAAGATTTTACAAAAAAAAGTCTTTTATTTGCAAATTTTTGCTTTAAAAATGTGTGAATAGGGAGCGACAAGTATTGAAAAAATGCAAGTAATGAACCTCTCAAACCCACGATTTTCCCCTGAAATGTTCTGTTTGGTAGCTTAAAAAATAAGGAAAGAAAACACTTCTTTTCCCCACACTTCACTACATATATTATTAATATTTCAACTCTCCATTGAATGTATTCCTACAGGCCTATGATATACCACATCAAGCTAAATATTCAAACACAGCAGAGTCATGTTTGAAATGGCTGTGTCACTACATCAAATAGAAATATTCTAATTGTTTCCATAGATTCATACGCATTTCCCCTTTAGTTCAGCGTGGCATTTTAGGTGTATTTGGTAAATTTGAGGTCATGTGTGGGATTAAACATTATAAACATGTATAATGATAATCTGGTGGTTCAGGGTCAGCAGAGGGATGGAACGTTGTGATGATGGTTTACTGGAGGTGTTGCTTGTTTACATTTGGTGCAGCAGTGCCACCTTGTGTTTTTGACCTGCCATCATGTTAACACACATTGACCCTGACCTGATATACTCCCACAACTTTCACAGTTCTCTAGCAGTCCATTTCTGTATAATGTCCAACACTTTGCAACCACAACTATGACAGTCTTCCATCAACAAGTTGAGGCCCAGGGGGAATTTATCTGGTCTAACAAATCAAAACAGAGGAGAGGAACACACCCTCTGTGGCGTGTCAGGACGTATTATAGCATAGCTGAGGTGAACGGTTGCCAGTGGAGAATGTGCTGAGTTGATGATAATCAAAAGAAGATTACAACTCTTGTGCTCTGAGGACGGATGTGTCAATAGTGTAACTGAAATACAAAACTGTAACCCAATGTCATTCATTAAATCAAGCCTCTGCTTGTTACTATAGACCCTCAAGGTCATGAAACAAGTATCATGAAACACGTCCTAGTAAAGATTAAAGGCTGATTACATGAGACATAATAATCATACTCATTTAGAGAGGAAATGAATGAGACAGTAATGGGGGAAATAAAGCAGTTTTGTTTGACTGCCTCCACCGTCATGAAAATGTTGAATATTACTTTTGAAGTAAGGTACCGAATGATAAACTTCATTGACAAGAATCTTTGTGTATGCTTTTCATCAAAACCTACATTTGTATTATTGTTTTAAGAAGTCATTTCTATCCTGCATCTTTTAGTACAGGTGTATTATAGAAGGTTCTGTCATATAAAAACTGAACAGGAAGTGTAGGCCAAATCAATACTATGGTTTTAAATAGGTTTTAAACGTTGTTTCTAATGTTTATCTATGAAACATGTTCATGTAGTAAATCTCCTGTACTGTTTTCAGACTATTTGTGCCATGACGTCATTGCAGAGAAAGCAGAGGATGTTACGGTAATTATGTGCACTTTCACACATCCACCTCTGATGAAATACACCAATGCAGTGGTTTACAGACTTGAATCAGTTCAGATGACACCCACATCAATAAGCTTTATCGTAACAATGCTCATGTAAGCCGTTTGGTCACAGAGATACAGTTCAACTGCGCCACAGTGTGGTGAAAATAGAGTATTACACCAAAACAAGCATGTTTTTTTTCCTTTTTTTAATCACCACTGCCACCCACTGGAAAAACTTTGTTATGTTGAGTTTTCAGAGCAGACAGACCTGAGGGGTGTTTCAGAGACGACTAAATAAACATTTCATCTCTGGTGTAAATACAGTCTGGAATACTTTGATGAAGAGAGGACGGGGCGGCAAAATCGAGACAGCTGAAGGCTATGTTGGGTAATCCAGAGAGACTACAGGTCTCTGCAAGTTTAACTGAAACTCTTAATGGCAACGATTACATCTACCCCTGAATGGGTACACTTAAATGCCCTATAAGTATATCCAATATAACAAAATACTGAAACGGTATAATGAACAACATCCTTTTAATTAAATCCGCACTGTGTTTATTGATTAAACAAAGATGAAGAGTAGTTTACAATAGAGACGGGGAAAATACTTCTGACCTCAACATGCAGGGTAAAAAGTTGTGCGTGTTTGTATTTAAAGTTAACAACAGTACAACAACAGTTACATCACTGATGAGGAAGATGTGTTAGCTGTTTGAAGATGTCCTTAGGCACACTACCAGGGTTGAAGCTGCAAATAACAGAATGTCCTGCAGTGGACTGTCCTGATCAATAACGGCTGCCAGATTTCAGATCTTCCCTGGGAAATTTCCATTCTCTATCTGCTCGTCCCATTTGCCAACCTGTGGGAGATATTACAGAAAACATTAGCCTTAATCTGACAACAAACTAGTGTTCAAACATCAGCAGAACTGTAGCTCTATACATCCACAGGAGTTTTGTGTCAGAACATACAGTAGCACCAACAGAGATTTCCTGGTCTTGGGAACAGTATGTGTATCGAAATAGTCTCACAACTGTTGCAACTGATGTCATATGCGAATAGCCTCAAAATCATAAAAAGGTTGGGTTACTACATTTTCTGAGCTTTTTGAATGCAAAAGCTGTGAGACCATATTGTCAAAACTATAAATATATGACGGAAAAGGAGTCCTTTATCACATGCAGCTTAATGTACGTTTCAAATAACATCAAACTCCAAGAGATAACCACTCGCAGAGCAAAATCAACAAATATTTCATGCAACAAAATAAAACACAGAAAAGCAAGCACACAACACTGAATATCAAGAAGCAGGAAAACTGTGAGTCCGTCTCTGCTACATAAGCTAGTCTTGGCTATCCGACACCAACAACATTCAGTGTGTGCATGGAAACATTTCCAACGAAACTATCTGAACTCCTAACGATCCTATAACTTACCCAGCTCATTGGACAGAGGCTCTTATAAACCCTCTGGTACCAGTCACAGGGGGCCACATCCTGGTCTTTGGCTGACAGGGCCTTGTTGCACCTGTGGAAGTCTGGAGCAAAAAAAATAACAAAAAAGGTTTAGGGTTACTCATCTGACTGTTCACACTAAAAACACTATAAAAACTCTCAGACGGTTATCGCTGTTTGTTGTGTGTAGAGGTGTGTGTGTGTGTGTGTACACAGTAGTGCCGCAGCAGCACTGAAACGTGGGAGATGGCAACAGACAGAAGAACATGTCAGCCTGTTTCGCCGCAAATCTTCAAATACCATCAAATATTACTTACCAAAGCTTCGAAGCCCAAAAAATAGTATTCGAGACAGCCTTTTTTAAGATACGCCTTTATTTTGAAATTCCCAATTTATATTTAAAAGAATGGATTGTTTTTGCTTTTGAAGGTCTGGAAGAGCCCAGTAATGAAATTGTCAAATCATATTTAGTTGCTTTTTGCGAGTTGATATAAAGGTAACCGATTGTGTTAAGTGGGCATAATGATATCGATCGCAGGCCCCTGAATTGAATCACATCAAAATCGTATCTTGGCAGACTTTGTAATCTGCGAATATCATATAGTTGTCCAAAGAATCAATATAATATATTGTAATAAAACTTGTGATTTAAACCCCTACTACCAATGTCATGTGGAGGTCATATTTAAATTTCACGTGAAAATGTTATTAATACCTGAATGACGACTGATTTGTAAGCTTCTGTTTGATGTCAGCTATCTTATGGTGTAATGTGTACATTTGATGGTTGTATCTACGCATACTGCGGCAGTAGCTTAGCCATAGGGACTTGACTTAGGACTGGCCGGTTCAAGTCCCCCGCAAGGACCAAGTATTGAGTGTGAACTGGTAGCTGGAGAGATGCCAGTTTGCCTCTTGGGCACTGCCAAGGTGCCCTTGAGCAAGGGGCAGCCCCCTCGCTCTGACATCTCTCCATTAATGCATGTAGGTTCTGTTTGTGCATGTGTGTGTATTTCGGGCCTGTGTGTACTGCGTAAATAGCAGAGGGAAAAAATTTAATTTCCCCTCTGGGATTAATAAAGTGCCTTTCTTCTTCTTCTGTATGTTATAAATGTATACAAAGATTTTAACTAAACAAGCATACTGATATAAGCGCATTTGATTGGTGCACCTAGTAATAAAATACTGCATTTATGGGTTTGTAAGTGCTTTGACAAACATTTCATTACAGATGTTGCAGAAGTACATAGTTGTACACATAATGACGAGATGAGGAATCTCTTGAATACTATGTCCAAGTCTTATAAAGGAGTAATCACAACATATGATGCATGTCCTCACCCAGGTAGTTCTGGAAACAGTTGCGGGTCTGGTTGGTGTTGGGGAACCGGGCGTCAAAGGGAGCCGTCCTGTAGTTCTTGATCTTCTCCTCAACAGTGTCAGACATCTTTATGAGCTTCAACCACACGTCTAAATGATACTGAAACAAGGCACAGGGTGGGTTAACTCACAGCTGAGATGAACACAGCTATCACAGTGTCACCTCAATATGATTCTCAGTGTTAGCTGGCTAAGCTCAGTTAAATATAGCGTTGTGATCCAAGTTATATTTAGGTTACATGCAGAAGACATGCAGAAGCAGCGTTCAGTTTTTATGCACCAAATATCTGGAACAAGCTCCCAGAAACCTGCAGGAAACCCCAACTCTGAGTTCTTTTAAATCAAAGCTTAAAACGTTCCTGTTTGCTGCTGCCTTTTATTAAACCAGATAATGATCTTATACTGCACTAGAGCTTTTACTCTTGTATGTTATACTCTATTTTAGCTTCTATCCTAGCTTTTATTTTTAACTTGTTTTTATTTTCTAATCTTTAATGTTTTTATAACTGTTTTAATTATGTTTTAATGTTCTTTTGCACTTTGTCGCAATGTTCTTGAGTGTTCATGTAAAGCACTTTGAATTGCCCTGTTGCTGAAATGTGCTCTACAAACAAAGCTGCCTTGACTAGCTTTGTTTAGGCTACTCAAAGCTAGTTTGTTCAGACATTAGGACAAAGATCTAACTCTTATGCGTGTGTCAGACATCTTTATGAGCTTCAACCACACGTCTAAATGATACTGAAAGAAGGCACAGGGTGGGTTAACTCACAGCTGAGATGAACACAGCTATCACAGTGTCACCTCAATGTTATGCTCAATGTTAGCTGGCTAAGCTCAGTTAAATATAACATTGTGATCCAAGTTAAATGTAGTTTAGCTTTGTTTAGGCTATTCAAAGCTAGTTGAGATCTAACTCTGATACGTGTACTGACAGAACCAAACATTGACACAACCACATAGCTTCTAATACAAGTTAGCATAGCTGGACAAAGTGCTGTCAGTTAGCTGAGGCTAGCTGTTAGCTCGTTGCTAACATGCTGATATATATCTGTTTCTTGCTATCTAACACATTTTAGAAACGCCTGGTTGTTTGCAAGAGTTTCGTGTAAGACAACACATCAGAAAACCCCGATAGTAATATAAGTTTAAAGTTAGTAAACAGCACGCAGAGTGTGAGAGTTACGGACAGCTAACAGCAGCTAACTCACCTTGGGATGTTTCTTGATGTGCCCTCAGTGACGCTCCGGAAGTATGCCCTTACACGTCGACGCGCAAAGCATGCTGGGAGGTCAGCTGGTGGGAATGCCTGTCCTATATGGTCACAGCACAGACACTCACAATATTACATATATATATATGGTATAATATATAGTGATATATTACAATATTATCACTTTTCTATGTTTTTCTTAAATCGCCATGAATAAAATTATTCATATTTTCATTGCAAAGTTTAAAAAGAAATATAAATGTACTGTTTAAATTTTTTAAATTTTTTTTAAAATTGTGTTTCATGATTAAAGGGACTGTTTGTAAGAATCAGAAATGCTTGTTAACAGCGACACCTGTGGCCGTTGAGTCAACGAAAGTCAGCGTCGGGCTCGCGCTTGTGCTCTCTCTACATAGACATGAACGAGCATCGCTCAAAACAGTGAGGCGACACACGTCAGCTAAATCCACAATATCACTCTTTATTGCACCTGCTTGGCAGTAATGTTAGCTGACCAGACGAAGGTCTCTCCATGAATCAATGCTGATCCTAGTGTTGACTTTTCCTGCCTCAGCCTCCGGGGCTGAAGCAGGAAGAGAAACGTTATCGTCTCCGACCGGGTGCCGGTGTCTCCCTCCCGCACCCGGTCGGAGACGATAACGTTTCTCGCTGCGGAGCCCCGTCACTTCACAAGACACGGGAAACCTCTGTTGGTCTGGAGGAGCTGCAGCATTTATTTATGCACAAACGTCCACTGTACATTTACTAGATATTCTCAGAGCTACTAACTCTTCTGCAGTGTGTAGTGTGCGCTCATGCACGTGAGGTGGAGCGAGCTGAGTGAAGGCAAGCAGGCAGAGGAGCAGAGTATAGCAGAGACTCCGGCCCTGGAGACCAAATCTACGGTCTCCCCTGTGTACTCCGACCGCGGCCAACACTGTTTAACAGATGGGCTTCACTAGATATAACTTTGCGGTTTTGGTGCTTCCATGTGGTTTGTGTTGGAGTCTTGTCTGAACAGCGTAGCCACACGCGAGCGACCCGGGTGATTTATACGTGTAAGAAGTTACAAACAGTACCTTTAAAGGTTTACTATTTTGAAAAAAAGAAATTAGGTTACCTAATCCTGGATGCAAATATGACCTTACCTCACTCATTTCAAGTCAAGATTAGTTTAAAGCAATACTCCCCCCACTTTCTGGTATCAAATAGGCATGAAAGTGGCTGACAAAATTAAGTACTAAATTTAAGTTTAATATGGTTTCCTACTTTCCACAGATGCGTGCACTTTGGTCAGTTTGAATTTGTGTTGATGACATTAAATCACAAGTTTAGTGTAGAAGAAGTCAAGTGTAGAAAAAGAGAAACTTCACACCAACACGATCCCTTTATTCATCTGTACTCTCTCACATTTTAGCCAAATATGGGTTGAATTCACTGCTTCTGTTTGCCATGACAAAGAGAGACCGAAGGTTTAAGTACATAATAACATGAGTTTTAATCTTTGGTCTTGGCTTAGGTATTTCAATTCACAATAAAGTCCTAGAGAAATCAGAAATAATTGCTAAAGTGTCAAAGTCTAAGTCTTTTTTTTATTTCCTCGAGTGCCGTCTAAAGTAATCAGATTCTTAACTCAAAGCCATTGACAGAAGTCCCCTCAGGCCAAAAGAAAATGCAACTTTTATGTGTTTCCATTTGAACGCTAATGTTTCCAGTATTAATTATAGATTCCTTTGATCAAATATTTCTTTTTAATGTTTGACAGCATCACTCAGTAGGCCTATAATGTGTGTTTAAGGAGGGCCAATTACAGTTAAACCTAAATTTGTGGTATCAATATGATGCTGACTAATGATAATATCAGGCTAATGTTACAGCTACTGTACATGTTGTCCACATTTAACTTGAAGTCATCTGTTCTCTTCTCCCTCAGTGACACTTTGAAACAGTGGTGGAGCCTTTGAAATGTGACGTATATGTTACGACGTATTCGGTCTGGAGATGCAGATTTGGGAGGATCTATCCCATGAAGTGGGACACAGTGATAGTCTCCTTTCTCTCTCCATCACCATCTTCCTGTCGAGGAAAAGGTCAAAGATCACAGGTGTCTCTGTTGCTCCCTCTAGCTTCCTGTCTCGCTATGTGTGTGTGTGTTTCCTTCATCCTCTTTCCAGCAAAGCTTCAAACTGTGTGTTTTCTAATGCATTACGATGTCTGTTCTAATCATAAAAATAACAACATAGTACCGGATTTAATGGCCACATTCTTGAGAATCTGTTGTGGCTTTAAGTCCCTGTTTGATGTAATTAAAGTTCATTAGGATGAAACAGTGACACCACATTTCTGTTTAATCCAGACAGACCAGTATAGATATCTAGATTGCTTTGTGGTGTAAAGTATATGCATTGTATAATATTCCCACCATGGTCTCAAAGGCTCATATGTGTGTGTAAATTCACCCTTCTCCCACTCTCTACCAATCTCTGCCTCTCTCTCTCACTCAGTCAGGATATAGGTGTTGTCCACTGCAAAGGAAGGAAATTCTGTCACTTAGAACAATGGGCCTGTTTCTCTATCTATAGACCCAGAGAGGCTGAGAGCCAGAGGGAGAGAGGGAGCAGATCTCGTCCAGTTAAGAGAGGAAAAACAAAAGAAAAGTACTTTGCTTTAGTGAAGAGAAGATCGAACTAATGGATATTATGAATTAGAGATGTGTATGTAGACGTGGGACGGATGTAGGCCTTTTGAAAATGGAATTTTCGTCGCGGGGAAAAGGAAACATACAAGGTTATTAGATTACTTTGAGCTGTGTATTTGCATTTCGGTGGAGAAGAATCATCATAACACACCATAGAAGGATCAGAAGTAACTGTGGGTAAGTGTATTCAAAATCTAACAACTAAAAACATTGGGGTTTCTTACTTGTACCATTTCATGGTTTTCAAAATATTCCACCACAACATCTGGGACATTGTGCTCATTAAAAACAGACGTCTTTCTGTCTAGAGCGACAACAGCAGATTTTAGGTGTGGACACACATGTCGTGTCGAGACATGACAAGTAGTCAGAAATCACACTTCAAAAGGTGGTAGTTTTCCACAGGAATACAATGATTTTGTTTAGGCCTCCAAATTCTACCTGTGAGGGGGAAAACAAGCAAGTGTGATCCTTAATTTTTATGGTAATTTACATACAAGTAACACTGAGAAAAGGACAGACAGTGACCTTTGGAGTGGGTATTTCCCTTTCAGTGCGACAGCTGGACCTGAGTCCTACAAGAGATGCTTCCTGTTTGAGAATGGGAAAATCATGCTATGATTTTCAGGGGCTGATTGGGATGTTTTGGGTTAATGTTTTTCTGTTTGCTTCCACCGTGTTGACAACCTGCTGTAGTTATCCTGTTGATATTTTTTGATGGTGACATCATGCTATTGTTATATTGTTTCAATCCTGGCTTCGCTGCCACACATTCCTCACTACAGTGTGGAGGTAGATTAAGCAGATTAGGGGGAAACGTGACATTTACAGTGTCTTGACATACTGCAGATTATTGAGTTAAAAGGCCAGATTTGTTCTTCATATCTGCATGTCTTTGTCTCTCCCTCTGTCAGATGGAGGGGTCTGGCAGTCCGCGCTTCAGAAAGCTCCATTTCCCAGTGGGTCTGTGGATCAACTCGCCCAGGAAACACTTTGCCAAATTAGGGGGTCGCTGGCCCAGCGCTATCTCTGTCAAGTCAGTCTGGAGTTCTCTTAAACTCACTTTTTTTATCTCTTGTTTTGCTTCTGTCACGTGTATTTCTTCTCAAGTTATGCAACTTTCATGCCAGTTATTGTTTAGTTAGAATTCAGTGCCTGATTGTTGAATGAACAATTTTGATGTCATCTCATCTTACTTCCACTGTCATTAGTATCCTTCCAACCTGTCACCCGTCCCTGTTTTATTTTAGTCCTTGTTGTTTAGTCAGTCATAACTCACAGCTGACTGGTCCCTTCCTTTCTCCTTCCTCTCTCCTCCATCTGTCTTCCCCTCTTCTGTTGTTCCCAGGTCGACCACCAGCTCTGACGCAGCCTCCCTCCACGAGGCCCCCTCTGCTCCTTCCTCTTCCCTTTCTAACTCCACCCTCTCGCTGGCTTCCCCTACCCCATCCCCATCTCCTTCCCCGGCCTTCCTCAGGCCGCGGCCTGCTGGGCCCCAGTCCCGCACAAAGCGTCTTTCCCACCTCTTCCTGCGAGGGCGCTCGAACAGCGACCGGGACCGGGCGGTGGGGGAGAGGGAGAGAGAGCTTTGGGCTCATTCAGCTGCCCCCTCCTCCCACCACTACTTGCCCCCTGCCTCTTCCTCTGCCCCCGGCCTGATCAAGATCTACGGGGATGCCCTCTCTAGTGGGGCCAATTATCGCTCCCTGCTGGCCAACGTTTACTCCACAGCCAGACAGCTCATCGCCCAGGTCATCACCCGGTACACTGAGAGGGAGAGGGAGGAGACAGATGACGCAGGTATGAGAGAGGGAAATTTTTCTCTCATTTTGGACCTCTGCTGCGTCTCATTACT
The DNA here is from genome assembly GCF_043250625.1 of Sebastes fasciatus. Taxonomy (NCBI): domain Eukaryota; kingdom Metazoa; phylum Chordata; class Actinopteri; order Perciformes; family Sebastidae; genus Sebastes; species Sebastes fasciatus. Next base: position 14,841,321 of record NC_133806.1, read on the forward strand.
GGGAATTGTTTGCTCAAATATTTTTGACCAATTGGGAATGACTTAATATAAACATAAACAGCAGTGTTATGGAAAAATAATTATCCCCCGTCTCCTCCTCCCCTTCCTCCATTACCTTCTAGTTCTCCAGAAATACAGCCCAGAGGACTTCCTGTTGTGTGATGTCATTGGAAAGCCCATCCAGCAGCCAGATGGAGCTATCAAATGGGAGACAGAGTGCCGGAGAAGCGTTGCCCCATGGGAATGTCCCTTGTTGTTAGTGGACATGTGGCGGCCTAAGGATGGATTCGAGCGGCGCTTTGAAATCCAAAGAAAGGAAGACTACGAGAGAGAAGAGAGGGAGAGGGAGAAGGAGCGCGAGAGGGAGGGAGAGAACTGTCAAGGTATGTTTGTCAACAGGCTGGTCTCTATACACGACGCAGGGTCACACTGACCGACCCTCTGATTGTCTTGGCAACAGGTGTGCGCTGGCGGCGGAGCAGAATGTCATCAGGGAGCGGAGCAGAGGAGAGCGAGCGTGGCCACCGTGCAAGGAACTCAGAGCTCAGGAGGAGCATCAGTGACATGAACCTGAGTCTGCGGCGTCGCCAAGGCAACCACATCAGCAATGACCCACATGGCTCTGGCAACCGGCCCAACAACAACGGAGGAGTGCTGGACAGGAAAAACATTGTGAGCATGATGAACCCGCAGCAAGGAGAGGTAAAGAAGATGATGTAAAGAGGAAAAACTGAATTAATCGTGCATTTGGCACTTTAACCATCATGCCTTAACTCGCTTTTTTTTTCAGATTAGAACTTCAAAAGCCGAAGCAAAGGTTGGATGGACGAACCAGCCAGCGGAGGACGAGAAGGATTACTCCAGCTGTGACCTGGAAGTGATGTCACAAAGTTTGATCCTTCCACCCACAGACCGGCCCTACTTCCTGTTGCTGCAGGGTTACGATCAGAGCAAGGCGAGACATGCTGGCGGATGATATCACACGCACAAACACTCACAAACAACACCCACACACATACAAACATTATGTAAACACAAGCACACACACAGTGACATTTACTCTATAGCAAGGTGCGTGCACACTGATGTGCACATATGCAAACCAACAGGCATTTTTATAGAGGATTTGTGCAGACATACGCGCGTGCACACACCCTGTAAATGACATCATACCTGCATGTCTGTAATCGCCACATACCATCAGGGTTTCCATCCCTCCAAAAGCCTCTCCCATTCAGCATCCTGCACAAAACAGCCTCAGAGCAGCACAATGCCTCAACAATTTATCCAATAAAAGCATAAAACCCCTCTGTGTACATCACTCCATCTCACACAATGACCTCACACAGGTCTCCATTGTAGCGAGCTGTGACACACTTCATACCTTATCGACCGCCTTCTGTTCAACTTAACATCTCTGAGATGAATTGATATAAATCATAGTACTTAAAAGATAACAGACCTCCCTGACTCTCTTCTGCTCTCCACTTGTTTAGGATTTTGTTTTGTACATCATGGCGGGACATACGCATATGTTTGGAAGAAAGCCCACGATGAGGGAGAGAGAGAAGGACAGAGAGAGGGAGAGGAAGGGGAAGAGGCCTCTGAAGGTGGACACGTTCCTCTCTGCTCCTGACCTCTTGGCCAGACACTTATTGGTCCGGAGAGACTCCGCTGTTCCCGAGACGCCCACCAGACAAGGTACTAAAAAAGTTACTTATATCATACTTGGATCCGTGGTGCAATCGCTGTCTACCTTAATCTGATTTTGTTTTATTGTAGCTCTGATGCGGCCCTTCAGAGGAGGTGCAGTCACTCACAACGGAGTGGCCCTTTACAGGGAGACGGTCCTAAAGCCTGGGGATGTGATTGGTCTGGGGAACCACTTCCTTTTCCTGTACCGTGACCCCCGCGTGACTCCAGCTCCACCGCTGGCATTGACCCTGCCATGGCAGGCTGATGCCTCCACCACCTGCTGCCCTTCAGGGTTAATAGACAGACAGGAAGCTCTGAGGCAGTACCTGGGATCTACGGAGGCAGTTCTGAAGTTTCATCCCCGTCACGCAGATGCTCTGTTACAGGTGAGACAGGAAGACAGAGAAGCTCTTATTAACTATCCATTTATCTGGTATCATTAACAAAATGGCCTTGATGACATACGTTGTGTTTACCCTCCACTTTTCTTTTAGGAGATAATCTCCAAAAACTCCTCCCCAGACTCTGGAGGCGGGCCTTTAGCTCCTGCTTATCTCCTGTCAGTCATGATAGATCACGCCTCCAAACACCTGGACCCCGCTCTCACACCACAGATACTACTCAAGTCAGCCAATCTAATTAAAGAAATTGTCTGGGTAAGTAAAAGAAACAACAACAGCTCGATATCTCAAATAAAGTATGATATGTGGGGTCCATGAACCTGAATGACCGCAACAACCGTGGACCTTTGTTGCATGTCATTTCCCATCTCTCTCCCTCCTCTCATTTCTGGTCACCTTTCTACTGTCAGCTCTGTAATAAAGGTGTAAAAATGTCCAAGAAATAAAAGAAAAACCTACCTAGCTTTGAGCTAGATGCTAACGTTGGCATGCAAACATGCTCACAATTTTTATTTATTTAATTTGTATTTGTATAGGGACAAGTATGTAGCATAAACCAGTGCCACACACCACAGCATTTATAGGCTAAGCTATTTTGCACGTCTTTAGATGGGCCTTTAAAATGCATGAAACTAAACAACAAATACACGAGAGACAATACAAACCAAAACAAGAAAATATAGACAGAACAATACAAACTATAATACAATAAAACACCATAAACAAGATACACCAGTTCATTCACTATGACAACGTTAACATACTGATGTTAAGAAGAAGATTTTCACCATCTTAGTTTAACGTGTTAATATGCTAATATTTGATAATCAACACTAAACACAAAGTACAACCTAGGCTGATGGGAATGTCATTAGATTTGCAGGTATTTGGTCATAAACTAAAGTTATTACAATTCAACCTATTGGGGGAAACAAATGTCGAAAAAAAAATTCTTGCCAATCCATCCAATAAGTGTCGAGACATTTCACTTAAGCCAAAATGTAAATTTGCTGGTCCATTTAATCCATTTAATAGTTGAGATATTTCAGTAGTGAACCAATTGACATTGCCATCCATAGAGCCATGCCGCTAGCCCGGCTAAGAAACAACATCTCAACTTATAAAATGTGCTCCTTGTTATGGTATGTTAAAGGGTAACGTTTTTGTGTCTCAGTGACTAACGAGGACAAACATTTTTTTAATTAGACCAGTATTGAGGGAGAACGCTAACGTTAATGTAACATTACGTCCATTAAAAGTGCTTGTTTTTGCCACTGACGGGCTTTTATACAGGCTATTAAAAGTGTTTAACAACATTATCTAAAGGACCCTACAGAGAGATCAAACGTTTTTCTTACCTTTCGCTTAATCCAGTCTGTTTGTTATTGAGTCCAAGTCCCGCTCAAGGGGAAGTCTCGTTGTGAAATCTGAATATCCGTATGCTCTGGCTCAAATAAATACGTGTGGCCATTGAATTCAGAGACCTCATCCATATTGTGTAAATCGTTTAAATATTCAGCCATGACATTGAAAATCTTTTAGATAACAACTTAGCTACTCTTTCTCTACTCCAACACAACAAACTCTGCTCGGCTGGCACTCACGTTTCCACCATGGATGTATTCCACTATTCCACCGTTTTATATCAGCAACACGTCACCTTGAGAGATTTCAGAATGAGACTTGAGCGAGACTCTTTCCATAATGTCAGACACTTATAATAACAATCAGAGCCTGTCAGTGGCAAAAACAAGCACTTTTAGTGGACGTGAATGGCGATGCCAGCTTGCTCCAATAGCACCATATTGCAGCCTGTGATCAGTTGCCGTCTACAGCGCTTCATTCATTGTTTTCTGTGTTAGTCAGTTAGACACAAAAACATGTGAAAGTAGGGTCCAGGTTGAAAAATACCAACGTTACCCTTTAAGTAAAATAATAGAATATTTCAGAAGTTTATTGGTGGTTCATCTGTGGAGCTTGTGAACCATTTTTGGGATAGTACTGCATGACAATATACTTAAACCGGCTTGGCAGAAAAACATCAGGTAGGCAGATTGAGATTGTTACATTCAGTCAGACAGAAAAAAACATCAGACAGACATGTGCCCTTCATTGTGGCCTGCTACGTTGTGGACAGGAGCGAGGATGAGCTGATGTCACTGCCCTCCTGCTGGAAAATGTGCTGTAATTGTCCTGGCTGCAGGGCTAGACTCCGCTCCCCCCTCCTCCACCCCCACACTAACCCGAGATGTCTCTCCTCTCTTCTGTCTCCAACTCTCTTTACAGGATAACATTAAGGAATTTGGGGATAAGCATCCCACGCAAAAGTAAGAACATTTTTGTTCTACGTCATGTTTCCTCTGTTTAGAGATCTCCTGCTGAGTGATTCATGATACATTTGTGCTTGTGATGTTATGTCTTTGGTAAATTTTTGTGGTATGATGAAAGCATTGTAACACGGAGATGTTTAAAAATGGCTCAAATATAGTTTAGTAATAATAACTCCAGTCTATTTTTACTACCAGTATGGTGTGTTTCCGTTTAAAGAATAAACAAAATACTGACAGGAGAATGTTCACAAATATTTTACAGCTAACATAACTTTGTCATTACATAAATATGTCCAGTTCCACAGAGCAAGAAGGTGAGATAAGCACGCCGAATGTCCAGAAATTGTCCTCTGACCTTCGACCCCTGATGTTCTGGATGTCAAATGCCACAGAGCTCCTTAACTTCTTCCAGGTCAAAGTTGAAACCATGGAGAAAGAGTGGGAGTTTGAAGGTGAGAGTGATTTGACAAAACAATGGAAATACTGATTCAAGCAAGAAAATAACCTTCAGAACCTATGACCATTTAATGAAATGAAATACTACATACAACGGGCACGAAATCTTTAATTCATCTTACTAATCTTTTCTTAAAAGCCCCGGGGGACCCAGTTTTGACAGCTGACATGGACACCTGTTCAGAAGCTCTGGCGCAGCTGGATGACGTCATTATGCACACCTTCCAACAGTGTGTGTATCACCTCACCAAGGTACAGTAGAAAAGGACTTTTCTAATAATGTTTTAGCCGTTAGTTTACAAAAAAAAGTCAACAGACTTTACCGTTTTATTTGTGTGACGCCAGTGAATACCACTGCCGATTAAACTTCACAAAGAGACAGCGAAATGTCTTTCTGAAGCTTTAATACATATTCTTTTTATTTTCCAAGATGTCTCACCACCACCCACAATTTGTTTTAATTTTTACCAGCTGTGAGCAGCTCCTCTTTTCCCTTTGTGCTTTGCATTCTGGGAGAATAATGTGTATCAACAGCACACTTAAAAATCAACTGTATTTAGTAGGGAGGTCAAAAAGTCAACGTGATAATAAAGCAAATTCGTTTTAACGCCACTAATTAACGCAACTAACAGCTAGAGTGAAGATACTGACATCATATGAAACTAGAAAAAACTAAGGAATCCACTGGTACCAACCATGTCATGCTAGCTTGTCGCGAAGGAGATTAAATAACGCTCCAAACTTGCACAAAATTTTGGCGAGGAAAAACGGTCATGGCCATTTTCAAAGAGGTCCCTTGACCTCTGACCTCAAGATATGTGAATGAAAATGGGTTCTATGGGTACCCACGAGTCTCCCCTTTACAGACATGCCCACTTTATGATAATCACATGCAGTTTTGGGCAAATCATAGTCAAGTCAGCACACTGACACACTGACAGCTGTTGTTGTCTGTTGGCCTTGAGTTTGCCATGTTATGATTTGAGCATATTCTTTATGCTAAATGCAGTACCTGTGAGGGATTTTAATCGATTGACAGCCCTAATATTTAGTAAACATACCATCCAATTACAGTATACTTACTTGTGTCACTTTTCCAGTGTAAACACACTACATATTAAAAAAACTGCTTAGACTTAGTATGTAGTGTGGATTTGGGACCTGCCTACAAACACACAGCCACACTAGAGGCTAACATGTTCACAATGAAAATGCTATGTTCAGCAGGTGTAATGTTTACCATGTTCACCCTCTTAGTTTAGCGTGTTAGCATGCTATCATTTGCTAATCAGCATAAACACAAAGTACAGTTGAGGCTGATGGGAATGTCATTGGTTTTGCAGGTATTTGGTGATAAACAAAAAGCATTTGACCTGATGATAGCGCTAGAAAAACGTCAGGGGAACACCAGAGAATCCATCCAATAGCAGTTGAGACATTTCAATCTTAACCACATATGTCAACCTCATGGTGGAGGCAGAGGACGAATCAGAGGATCACCAAAGTCAGCAGGATTCATCCTCTAGGGACTATGCATGTCTGTACAACATTGAGTGACAATCCATCAAATATTTGTTGAAATATTTCAATGTGCACCAAAATGGTGGACCGACAGTTATTCTGCCAGAAAACAACTCTCCTCCTTCCTCTCTATCATCTTCATCTTAATCTGTCAATATGTTTTGTTTTTATTTCAAATTTTCTGAATAAATGAACTGAAGTTTCTCTCCTTTCTGTCCATAAAGACGCTGTACTCGCTCCTCCCAGCTCTCCTGGACTCCAACCCATTCTCCAGGCAGGAGAAGGAGAAGGAGAAGGATGGAGCTCGGGGTGCAGAGGGAGAAGAAAAAGGAGGAGAGGAAGGAGAGGAGGATGACGTGTCCGCCTTACCTCCCAAAGTCGCCGGGCTGGTGGAAGTGTATCGCTGTTCTCTGATGCTGTCGCGGGACGCGTGTCTGTCCCCGCCGCTCACCTCCCAAACCTTTGGCTACCTCTTCTTCTTCACCAACACCTCCCTGCTCAATACGTTGCTGGAGAGAGGTGAGAGGGAACAGGTTAAAGTGAGCCACTGTGACCACAAGTGACAATTAGGAGATAATGTTGAATGTTAAAATGTAACAGTAGCACAAGTAGAGAAGAGTTATAAAGATAGTGACGCAAAGTTATTGTTATCAATTATAGGGGCTCAAAGTGAGAATCAGAAAGTGCTTGTTAACAGTGACACCTGTGGACGTTAAGTCAACGACAGTCAGCGTCCTGTTGCTCGTGCTTGTGCTCGACACACACGAGACTGAACGTGATTTACAGGCATCATGTTGAGTAACGTTAGCAACATTAACCGGCTAAAGCCACGATATCACTATATATTTCACATGCTTGGCTGTAATGTTAGGTTACCTGTCCAATAGTCATTTTGCCAGCTTGGGGTCCGTTTTGATACCAAAAACCAAACAAAGGTCCCTCCATGAATCGAAGGCCCGGCCGATACTGATCCTAGCTTTCCCCCGACGTCGGTCACATTCCTGTTTTGCAAGACGGGCTTCACCAGATATAACTTTGTTTTTTTGTGCCTCCGTGGAGTTTGTGTTGGAGTCTGCGTTGTGGTGGGGGCTGGTCATTTCTTGGCGTTAGCGGACTCCATTTCTAACCAAACGTTAGCTGTTGTTGCACACTGTTAGCCCTGAAACAGAGCTGAAGAGAGTAAAGGCACTCACGAGCGCACATGACGTCACATCCGTTGGATTTTCCCATAAAAAACATCCCGCATTCTTCACATTAAAAGCAGTCTACAGGCCGATAGAGGAAACCCACCTGAAGTCACGGAAGGTCTGATTTTTTAGGTTAGGCTACAACCTGTTGACACATTGGTAATAAAAAAAACAATTAAAAAACGTTTATATGTGTAAAAACGTACCTACAGTCCCTTTAAACTCTTCATTTGTAAAAAGAAGATTGTGTTATTTCTTCTTTCAAAAGTTGCATAGTCTCATCTTAAAGGTCAGAGCTCCTCTTTAAGCGCTCTCTTTGATCTCTCTCTCTAGATGGACTGTTTTCGTGGTCCAAAGCGGTCCAGATCCGTACAAACTTGGACCTGGTTCTGGACTGGCTACAGGGGGCGGGATTAGGAGACATAGCCTCTGAATTCTTGAAGAAACTGTCAGTCACCGTCAACTTCCTGTGTATTCCCAAGACTCGACTTATCCAGGTAACACAGCTCCATGTGCAGGAAGCCCTCTCAGACCTAGCCCAAGATTATTAACTGACCACTAACCTCCTGTCTTCCAGTCATCCTGGACCAGTCTACAGGAGGACCACGTCTTGTTAAGCCCTTCCCAGTTGCACCACCTGCTCACCCATTACAGGCTGGGTCCAACCAGAGCCCCACCAGCATCCTGGGCCCCTCTGCCGGGCACAGAGCTGAGTGGAGGTAATACATGTATAAATAAAACTAACAAGAATCCAACCAGTGAAATGATCTGTTAAGTCACTTATTTATTTTCCTGTTCTCATCTTTTAGACATCTTTGAGAGCTTCCTGGACCATCCTCCTCTAATCCTGCCGAATGAGACTCCACGCCTCGACCTCTCCCAGCCAATCCCGAGCCCCGAGCTCCAAAAGGAAGTGACGCGTCTCCGCACCTTCTTGTGGGGACTCGACCAGGATGAGCTCCCCGCCAATCAGAGGACTCGGCTTTGAGGAAGCCCATATTTGTCTCTCTATGGATGTCTCACAAGTGAAAAGGAAATCACCAGAAACAACACACACACACACAAAACAAAAGAAATGCAAACTGGACATGTTTTCTGCATTTTGTTGCCTGATAGTTGTTTCCTTCATGACATTTCCATATCGATTCATTTTATCCATTTAGATATTTTCAAGTAAAAGAAATGTATTGGCTTTGGTATGTCTTTATAGAATTTATTTTAAAGCAGGGAGTAAAACCCCATGTCTGTCTGTCTGTGGCCACGCAGTGTTATGCTTTACGTGACTGTTTTACTTGGCTTCCATGTATGTTTTGAAACTACTTGTTTTTAATAAAATTCTAGTCTTAAAGACCTACAGTTTCCGTGTGATCTTTGACAAGCTCGTTTCCCACAGCAGGGCCCCTTGGGCTTGGCACTCGCCTCAAGTTCAACACCAGGGGAATATTCCACAAGGTGGCGATGCAGGACTCATTCCCCCGTTGACGTTAAATGATGAGTCTGCAGGTAGAATTGCTTGACTAAGGAGGCGATCATACAACTACATTATCGTCTGCTCCAAAGTCTCACTCTCATTTCCTGTAATCATGGTAGTATTCCACGAAGGAGGTCGTGACTCAAGCCAGCAAATGAGACTGTGACGACCACACACAAAGGTTACCTTTAAGGTGAGCTGTCGTTAAAGGTCAAAGCTGGGAACTTAAGAGCAGGGGAGGCTTTCATTTCCCTTTGTTGGTGTGACACACACAAGTGGTCTGATTGGGTTTCCCATTTCATTAATGTGGTATAACTCCCTGGCCCCTATAAAAACAGTCAGCTCATTAAGCATAAATTAGCAAGTGGCTGTCATGAGCAGACACCAGACAGGTGATATCATCAACAGGAGTGAGTAACAGCTTTGCTTGAACTGTCACAATTTGGTAATATCCAGTCAATTTCACCGTCTAGTCAGCCAGACTTCTTTAGAAAACCACTTTCTTTGTTTTGAGAAGCTCTATGACGTCTCCACGGACTTATCATGCTTCTCCTTTGGCGCCGGACCAAATGGCTTCCTTTCTTCCGGTCAGCCTCTCAGATGAATCCCTTTACGGTAAAAAGCCAAAAAAATAAATCATTCCCGTGAGAGCCCTCTTGCTTACATCATCACTGTTGCCTCCAGTTCTGTCTCCCCAATTTCTTACTGTGCTGACATCAAAAACATGCCACTGAAGAGAGACCGCTTATAGATTATGAATCATGAGAAGAGGCTCCCTGTGGTCACATTTATCAATTAAGTGATTGTAATCACTCTCATTTGAAATTCTATGTGGTGTATGAGTGAGAGTGAGACTGTGTTTGTGTGCTAATTTCAAATTTTCCAGTAATGTCAAACAGATGTAGTCTGTAGCTTTATAATTAACCACAGATGGGGGGTTCAGGCGGGTATATAGGTCCCCGCTGATTGTGTGATATTACGGTAGTCGGTGATACAATACGGTGACCAATGTCTGAGCACTATTAAGTAACATGTAGGGGTTTAGTAAGCGTGTGACACACACACGCTTTTCTGTGATCTCAAGCACTGACACAGACTAAATGTCATACACACTTTCACCCAGAATCGCATAGTCATACACACACACACAATCCTCTTTCTCTCTCACTAAACACCACACACACACACTACTTCTTTAACCAGGTGCAGAGTTCCACACCTGTTGTAGCAGCTCTCTGTAATTAGCTCAACACAATTATCATTGGTGGACGGAGGGGAGGGGAGGGCGAAGACAATGGCGCAGTCATTCTCCCCCTATCATCTCCTTCTCTCGCCCATGCTGTCGAGTAATGAAAGATTCTCCCCTTCTTCAAAGAGACGGAGTTTCCTACAAAACAGCTGAGTCAGAGGAGAAAAGAGAGGAGGATGAAAAGAAAAGGAGAACAGTAGGGAGGCGAGCGCGGTAATGCAATGCTGCTGGTGTGAGGCCCCGCGGACCACAGTGATTGTGTTCATTGTTGTTACACACAGGAGTCATTTTCAGGAAAGCAGAAAGGGCCCATGGCTCTCACACTTAACACTTAACAGCTACAACCTGGAAACGGCCTCAGTATCTATTTGTGATCTGGTAGCACTTTACCTGAGCCCTGCGTCATCCTAAAGCCGCAAGTATAAGGAGGGTTTTCAAAGTTGTACGTCAGGGGGAAAAGGGCAGAATACTGTAATGACTGTAGGGCCACTGATGGAGGTTGTGAGACATGTTTTATCAGGAAATCGGAGGGGAAAGTGTGAGGGTCCAAAGGAGTCATCATTACCAAATATTACCACATCTGGTCTCTTATGCCAGTGGGGACCTGCATTGTGGGGGGTAATATTACTTTTATGAGTCTGGCTCCTAAGAAATAAAGCTAGGTTTCTCATTTTGGGTCTCAGATTGAAAATATTTAGTCACCAGAGAGTCAGCTCTAGTGGAATATTGTGCATGGCTCCGGGGCTAAGTCCAGGAAGGAAACAAGGGAGCAGGGGAATCTCTGTTAGGTCACAGACAGACAAAAAGACAGACTGGGGGTGTAGGAATCTGAGAGAGGTTTGAGACGAGGAGTGGTGAGAAGGTCAGAGGGAAATCAGTCAGATGCAGACAGACGACAGACTGTGGCTGAGGTTGGAGATGGGGCGACTCGTGGATGGACAGCGGGGCCTCAGTGAGATGACCAAAAGGTCGAGAGAAAAGCCTCCTCAAGGGCCAGATCTGTTTTCCTGGTTACGTCACCCGAACGTGAAATGCACACATAAACACACAATTTTTTTTTTTTTCATGCATGCCCCTACACACAAATGCACACAGGCACACGCGGGGATATAAAAGAACCCCTGTGAGGTCAGATCCACCGGGCTGAGGCTGTCCACTGTTAGTAGGACTAGCCAGCTAAGCCTCACAGTCTCACTGGCAGCTACAACCACCACCACCAACCACCGTACCCTGCCTTGCCCTGCCCTGCCCTGCCCCGGCCCTCTCTCCACTGGCGGCTGTCTGTCCTGGCCTTGCTGCTGCTGCTGGTTCTCCGGGGGCAGCGGAGCGTTTATTATGTGTGTGCTTTTCAATTTGGGACTCGGCCAGAGCCACCAATTTGGAACTGGTGGTCTTTTCCTCTTTTCCAAAATGCCCTCATCTACCTTTTCCCTCCTTTCCTCCCGTTTTCCTGCCTCTCTCTCTCTCTCTCTCGTTCTCGCTCAGTATGTTTCTCTCGGGCCGGGGGGCCTGTGGGCCTGTGGGTAGGGGCCTTATTCCATCAGCCTGGGGCTTCTGTCAGAGGCTTGTTCCATTTTGCGTCATGGTGTTGACTGAGCGGACCCCACACTTAACTCCCATAGAGCTATGGGGTTGGGCGGCAGGGCAGCCGGCGCGGGCTAACGCGGCCCCGTGTTCAGCGTGGTAATCTGATGGCCGTGTTTATTTTATGCTGCTCTCCTTTGATGGAGCAGAAAAAGTCTTTGGGCTTTTTGTTTCAGCACTTTCACTGCCAGGTCAGAGGTGCTCGCCGTGGTTACGCTCAGGAAGAATAATATTTGCCCTTATATTCGCTCCAAACAGGCTTTTTTCCATATTAGTGTCAGGGATACTCTCTGGGTTTCTGCCTTCCACTGATTCGGCACATTGGAGGTGAAGGGTAGCGGGGGACCCTGGAGGATAACGGGGGTGTTCCACAGGTCGTCCCCGGGGGCCGGTATCTATACCCCTGAGTGAACCCCCGTCATACCCAGCTGCGGACCTGAGAGACAGCCCTGCAGCCGTATATATAAGCCCCAGTAGTGAAGGAAAACACACACATAAACACATGAAAACACTCTCACTCCTGCTTGGCTGCCCCGGGCTCCACCTCAGCTGTCAGTCGTCCAAACCTCCCAGGGGTTCGTTTTAATGGAGTTACCAAAAAAACAGAGTTACCTCTCCTTGTCTGCCTCACTGCCTCACCTCAAAACTCACTCACACACCCACCTATCTGCCTTGTGTCAGCTGTTTCAGATGGGTCGAAAAGCCAGGGAACCGCACAAAGTCATTATCGGAGGTTTTGACCCAAACGTACGAGAGAAAGAGGCAGAACTGTCCACGTTCTCTGGATCAAATTCTGACCCCAATTTGTTCTGAACAACCGCACCGTAAAGTACAAATAAAGTCTCACGGATTGCCCCTCACACTGTTCTGCACTTCTCTATTGAGCTTTACAATGTTGATCTGACCTGGGAAAGTGGCGACTTACGGGACTTGCTTTGTCATGCAAGAATGAGTTTGACTTTGAAGATTAATCAGTACGTAGCTTTTTGAGAGAAGAAGCCCAGACTGTGGCCGGAATATTATTTATATATCTCAATTTTGTTATTGCAATTGGCCAAGGCCTACGCTGTGATCATGATATTACAGGAATGAATCATTGTCACGCGAGATAAGACACCCTGGGGAGTTTTATATGGATAATGTTTCATTTCCTTCTGGGTTCATTATTTATGATCTGAATACAGAAAAAGACTGGGTTAAGGCCAGATAGGAACAATAAGCACACACACATACTGGCATGCACAAACAGAAACTAGATCACCATCAACCTTCCTCTACATCTCTTATCTTTTCATTGGAGATGAATAGAAAACCATGTGCAGGAAGGACTGTTTACACTTCCTGCCCTCCTCCATATATCCCATCATCCACCTTTCTGTTGTAACACATTAGACATGTTTCTGGCCTCCCTTTGACTGTGAGGTATGTGCTTACTCACAGATGAAGGAGCCTAAACTCTGATGTAATCCAGGGGAAACAGGGAAACGAGAACGGGAGGGGGACTGCCCTGGTGGTAGGTAATCCAATACCTCCTGGTGCAATTTAGCAGCTCAAAACAATTACCGACTGGCTGCCCCCAAATCAGCGCCAGCAGCCAGACAAAAGGGGGATGTAGACTTTGCTTGTTAGTAGACGTCAGATTTGGTAGGTCACTACAGAGAGGGGAAGCTAATCTGGATCAGGGTTTTGGCAAATGTTGTGTTTCAAACTGAGCTTGAAAAGCCTGTGCAGATGGTACAGTGTGGGAGACGGTAGAAAAGCCGGGTCAGTGAGTCATAAAGAGGTGCTGTCAGTCAAACCCAAAGATTCACCAGTCAGAAATCTGCCTCCTCCTCGTCCCACTCACTGTCACCCAATCAGGGGCGGATGAAAGTCTTTCATGTGACATGCATCTATCTGTATCCCTCTTCCTGTCTTACAGTTGTCGCCCAACACCCCTTAGTCTGTTTTAAGTCTCGCTATCATTCTCTTCCATAGCATCACTTTCTTTTTTCTCCATGACCGTCTCACCTATCTCCCTCCAGTTATCCCAACCCATCCCATCCCATTCCTTTTCTTTCCTCTCTTCACGTGTCACCATCCCATCCTCGTCATCACTCTTCCAAGGATAGCCTCTGTCACCGTGTTTATTGTCTTAGTGTCAACCCTAGACCTACGTCTGTCCAGGCGTCCTGTTCCATCCCCTCCCGTCCCACTCTTTGTCGTCATCCCTCTTATTTCTCCCCAGTGATTGTTTTGTGCTCCTGTTGTTTCTGGGCTTTTAATCCAGTCTGCTGCAGGGGGGAATTTCCTTTCTTATCGTTCGCCGGGCCATTCCTCGCATTCCTGGCATGCTTCCTGGCACTACCGGGGGTCCGGCCAGATGCGAGGGCGTCTGTAATACAAGGCAGACGCTGAGGCCAACTGACACCATTCATACATCCATCTGTGACCATCTGATGAAAGTGGACAGCGTGATTGATGAACAGAAAGAGGACGAGGAGTCGGGGAGAAAAGGGAGCGGGACAAATACAAAGACAGTGGCGGTGGGGGCGTAATGGCAACGTGTGTGAACTCTGTGCCAAAAATAGAATATTCTGGATAGTTTTCATTTCTGAGACCTTGACTCACAGACTGTTATTGATAAAAGAAGACATGTCCTTACATGTTTCAGTTAAACGTCTCCCGACGGAGCGGTTTGCGGCTAATTGGGAACAGCAGGGGGTCAAAGTGCACATAAACATTGGGAACAAGACTAGAAAGATTAGAATAACTTTCGTGTCATTCCTCTTAGTCACAGCCCTTCAAGGATAAAGGTGGTTCTCTAAGTGCACACCAAACAAAGCTTTTGTGAGTTCCCACAATAAATAAAGGTCAAGAAAGTAAAACCAAAACTGTGACAGGTCTTGCAGCTGTATGAGTAAAAGATGGCAGTCAGACTTTGACTTGTCAGCTGGAGATAATGGTGGTTGGGAAGAATGCACGCAAACACATTACTTCCATATCTTGCTCGTGCTATTCCTGAGATAAGATGCCCGCGGAGGATGAGGGATAGATAGTCCACAGTTTATATAAACATTTACAGTAAATGTTTTCTTTCTGCAAGAGAATGCAAAAAAAAAAAAAAACAACTGCAGAAACTTCAACCTAAAAAAGGAAGACAGTGTATCTTCTGTGCCGTGTTTGCACCGCTTCGAGTCAAAGTCACTTCAAACCAAAGTTGACATTTCAGTGAACTTGAGGTCCGCCTCCCCTCCCTGTGCGGTCAAAGCGCAGCCTACTGAATGTGGAGAGAAGTCTTTTTCATTCCCAAACATGTTCAAATGCACTCTGTCTCCAAACTGTTGTAATCCCCGATCCTGATGTCCGTACGCTGTTTCAAAACATAAACAGTGACAGCATGCGGATATGAAATTTCCTTTCCTGTGTTTGCACTCAGTTTATGATGAAATTTACACACACTCGGCATGGCTGACGCACAGGAAGTGGTTGGCGGAAACGACGGCAGAATCAATACAGCTGCCCGTCGTGCGCTGTTATAAGTTGTGTTATCTGCTATCATTGTTGAGGGAGGTTGATTTACGATTGTCAGCGTGTAATGAGCGTTAATTTAATGAATGGCCCGTGATGAAGGGGCCTGATGTGCGTCAGCATTCACAGAAAACAGCAGGTTGAAGGGGGGCAGGGGGTTATAAATCGTTTTAAACGCTGGCATGAACTGTCTAACGGACGTAAGCACATGTGTGTTTCTGTGAATTTGCGTGTGTAAACGTGTGTGTCCATCCATCTGCAAAAGGGCAACCTCCCCCCATGTGACTGAGGTCACGTCACGTTGATAAAGTCAAACTGCGACGTCACACAAGCGTTCTTCCTTTTGTCTTCCCGCTCCCCTCGCTCTTTCCCCGTCGTCTCTCCCGGCCCCGCTGCCCCCTCTCTCTCTCTCTCACACACACACACACACACACACACACACACGCCCCTTCCCGTTTCCCCTGCATTTGTCAGCAGCTCTCAGCTTCCGTAGAATAACACGACAACAGGCTCAGTGTGTGGCTGACGCAGACGCAGACGCACGGCGCGCCGGCAAGTAGTGGTCAGCTCTGATACAGTATACCTCACTCACGCACACACACTGACGAAGAGACAGGGAATGCACAAGTAATGTCTCCAGGATAACTATTGTGCACGCTGAGGAATGCACGCAGAACCGTCACTTTCGCTGTCCTCTACAGTCCTGTACGGGGGTCACCGTTGCAGACATATTGCAGCCAAGTGATAACAATAATTCACAGCTTGATTACATACAGTATGCTCTGATTGTTGTAAAAGCTTGTTCTGTTTATGTTTCATTGATCCTCCTGCGCACCAGACTGCACCAGAGAAAACAAGGGAGGGATGTGAAGTGGAAGCGAGTGAGTGTGTGAAAGAGAAAGTGAGAGGGGAAGCACTTTGAAAGGAGGAAGAGATGGAGAGAGAGAGAGAGAGAGAGGGATGCAGACAGGACACGCAATGACAGGGGAGGAAAGAATGTTTAGGGCGACTGAGAATGGCGGTGAGAGGAGCGGGAGCTCTGAGACAGGCCTGGGCTCTCCACCGTGTTAACACCAGTCTGAGATGGAGGGAGCAAGCAGGGTAGATGGAAAGAGTGTTTGCACAGTAAAAAGTTCCTTTTTGCGTGGGTTGCTTGCTTCCCGCTGTACGCCTCCCCCCCCTCCTCCACCCTCACCCCTCTCTCTCCTTCCTCTTCTCCTTCTCACACTCTGTCTGTGACCTATTGCTTCAACTAGTTCATTCAGAGATTTCCTCGCTGGCAGACGCAAAAACTGCGAGAGCGAGAGGGAAACATGAGCAGGTGAGCAACGCGGAGTCAGAGAGGGAGAGGGTTTCGGCTGACTGTTACACACACACACGCACACGCAGTGTTTTGTCACGTACCATAGAGTTTGGTTTCCAAACAAAATGAGCCTCGTAAACGTGTGTTTAATAGAGCGCTGATTTAAACATTTTGCTCCCCCCAAGTTTCTGCCAGGAGAGACGTTTGCCTCATGCTCTTCCTTTCATCCCGGCATCCTGCCCTTTGCTCGGCTCTGTGAGCTGAGGAAACCTGCAGTAATGATGCTGGTTAATGTCCCTCTTTAATGGTCTAATAAAAAAAAAGGCAAAGCAACAGATGCACAACAGCCATATCTGCTCCCAGTGGGCCGCTCACATGGAAGAGGAAGAGAGCAATTGACACGCATAATTTGTAAATCACGTCCACGGGGAGTTTTGTCAACTAAAGACTCGCCAGCGGAGCGGAGATGGAGGGGGGGTTTGAGAGGAGGGTCTCCTGTCATATATACTGTATCCATTTGAAAGAGGACAACAGCACTTTAACACTGATCACCGGCAGCGAGGAAGAGAGAGTCAGAGACGTCACTTTATTGCCCAATGATCGCAGCCCCCTTCTGTGTGTCACTATTTCTCCCACCCCCCCTGAACTATTAACACACTCACTTGCTCTCTGACGTAGGTTGAAGTAAGGGGGCAAGCGTAGAGGAGAAGGGGTATGGGGGGGGACGATGGTGGTGGGGAGCGAGTTAGGGCAACGTTACCATGACGATTCCCCCAGATAGGATACCCAGCCGGAGTCACGCACTTGGCAGCGGGCTGGAGAGAATGAATGGGGGGACAGAATGACGGAGTAGAGAGGAAGAAGAGGAGGAGGTGGAGGAGGTCATGGGGAAACTTGAAAGTGTCCTGTTATAGGAGAGTAAATATTAACAGTAAAAGGACGGACCTTTTGGTTTTCCCTTTGAACGTAATCTCCGCGTTTGTTTACTCAAGCCCTGCTGGAATTCCCTAGAGGAAATGAGGGTGCAATATAAAAATGATGAATTTATTACAACTCCTTCTCCCATAATCCCTTTTACCATCGGAGCTAGCGTTGCGTCACGGTCAACATATTCACTGTTTACATACGACACTCTGAGGTAAGCAGAACATGAGAGTTAACCCTAAAAATCAACAAGGCTACTTTATCACCCACCTGGATGTGGAAATTAACCCACGGTTAACGTTTGCGGGAAAACCCACATCGTCTGAATGGACTTATTTGGTGTTTGTTCTCATGATCAGACTACAACCACAATCACACTAAAGCACACAGTGAAGAAAAAACCCCCAACATAAAAAATTCATTCATGCTCAAGCTCTTCCTTGTCAGATAAATAAACTATGAACTGAAACTTAAAGGACCAGTGTGTAGCATTTCGGGAGATCTATTGTCAGAAATGGAATATAATACTCATAACTATGTTTTCTTTAGTGTATAATCACTTGAAAATAAGAATCGTGTTTTCGTTAGCATAGAATGAGCCGTTTCTATCTACATACGGAGCAGGTCCTCTTTTCACGGAGTTGACCGCCATGTACCGTCATGTTTCTACAGAAGCCCAGAACGGCTTGGGCCGGAGTCGATAACTTTACTCGCTCCCTTCGCTGCCACTCTCTCTCTCTTGCTTCACCACTCACTTCCCTAGTACACACGCACACTCTAAGCACTGCCTCTGCTCCAAATGACCTGCGATACTCTTACAACAACTGGCTCTGGAGAAGGACATTCGCGTTTTTGCGTCGGTCACCGTATTTCTCCTACATGCTTGGCACACGGCCGGCGCAGCTTCAGTTAGTTTCAATCTGCAACCTCACCGCTAGATACCGCCAAATCCTACACACTTTTAAACTTTATTAGAATCGTCATATACATACATATCCTAACCCTTGGGGTTCAGTGTCTCGCTCAAGGACATGCAGACAGTAGGAGTCAGGAATCTAACCGCAAACCGACCCGTTCAACTCACTGAGCTACAGCCGCCCCGTCAAAGTAACGTTTGAAAGCCTCTAGCTCTGCAAATTTGGTAGGCATATGTATCTAGACTTAAAAAAGCCTCTCAGAGGTATACCCCAAACCCAACAGGAAGTCAGACATTTTGAATTGACTGTGCAATTTTATGGCAATTTTTACCATTTCCAGGCACTGTACTTGAAAAGGTTTTAAAATCCTGAGTTTTTGTGGAACTATGTTTCCGTGGCGTGGAGGCAAAAAAGCTCCTTTTGCCATAAAAAAATAAGTTGTTGTAAATTTCCCATGCATGATAACAGTCTCTGCCTGGGGGCATCCACATGCACATTTTGGCTCACAGTCAGAGCGTCACCTACTGGCAACAGGAAATGACATGTTTTGCACTTTGATGTACTTTGATGTGCCAATCAGATCGACCTCAAATTAAGTCAGAAATGTTTTAAGACCTTGATGATGCTTCGATATGAAGATGGGGATTTTTCGTTGAACGGTGTTGACGTGCCGCCACAGCGAATTTTGATGTATTGCCATGAAAAAAAAAATGTTGTAACTCGACTCAACATGGTCGAATATTTTACAAATATCATACGTTTGATGGAGTCCCGACCTGCAGACAGGCCAGTTCTGAATCATAGTCATAGCACCACCTACTGGCAACAGGAAGTTACAATCGCTATATTTTGGCGTACTACTCTTAGCAGATTAACCAGATCACTCTCAAATTTGGTCACGAAAATGATGATGCCAGACGACGAAGACTTGATCACATTAGATTAGAAAATTACATTAATACTCATTCTGAATTTGATTATTTATTTTTTATTCTATTTTTATACAAACTATGTGATCATTCTTATAGGGCTTAATAGCCTTATCCATACGAGCCTTCTGTGTAACACAGTTGCAGAAGAGGGTTTTGAATTTGTTTAAATCAAACTTTTTAAAGTGGTAAACGAATGAATCGAGCAACTGTGTGGATTAACAGCCCGGCCAAAGGTGAGCGAAGAGTGTGAGGCGCTCCAATGATTTGAAGCCTGCGTAATAATGTGTGAATACATGCCATGGCGCACAGGAAACCGAGTGTAAAGCATGAGCGAATTGAGTGAAGCCTGTGTGAGTAAAGTTTGTCTGGCAGCGAGAGGCCTGGCGAGCCCTGTCACAGGTTCCCCTTCCTCTCTGATGTCTTTGAGGTCGTAGTCTGAGTGTCTCACTCTGTTTCTCCTCCTATGGTGGTTTACACAGATTGGTGATGTAATGGGTAGCATATGAAGGCCACACACAAACACACAGACGCACACACAAACACTGATGCTCATGCACGTTATACAGACACCGCACTTATACCACCGCATACCCATAATTACACACGTATACTGTACGCACACCCATTCACACAAACCCTGGATTCCCCCTTTTCCAACGGGCATGCGCCAGTGTGTGCTCGCTCTGTCGCACACAAAAACAAAAGTCCAAACAAAGATACATAACCCTTTTTCATTTTTGACATCTATGCACGTGCGCACACACACTCTCCCGCAGACGCACACACTTAAAGGGCACCCACGCCGGTGTCATAGAGTGTGAGTGATCAGCGCTGGCGGACGGCCTAACAGAAGACTGTGTGCTTCAGAACCACCCAGGAGACCCCCATCATGAGAGGCAGCCCAGAGAGGGAATGAGGGAGAGTGACTAACTTCACTTTTTCTTTTCTTCTCTCCCCAGCTGTGTCTTCAAACGACCCTTTGATGTGGGAAATTAAAAAGAGCGAGTGTGTCAATATCTCCCTACGTCCAACCTCACTCATCTATTTCCTTTCCGCCTTCTCCTGCTTTTCTTCTCTACTGTTGACCCGAGAAAACAGACTATGACCCCCTTTTTTCACCACAACAACTCCCACCCACCCACTCGCTGCCACCAGGCCCTCATCATTTGGCGTGTGTTTGTTTGTCTGTGTAGGCCCACCACCGGACTGGCAACTCGGTGTGTATTTGTGTATGAGTGTGTGACTGTGCGCATACAAGGCCCACCACTAATTATTTTCTAACCACGCCATGAGTGTATGTCTGTGAATGAGGGTCTCCTAATCTCACACCCAGACTCAAAACTCTTTCTTCCTTTTCCCTGGTCTCCCTCTCACTCTCCCTCTGTGTATGTGTGTGTGTGTGTGTGTGTGTGTGTGTGTGTGTGCGTGTCTGTAGTCAGGTTTCTGTCCAAATGTGGCGCAAATTTGAACCAAATTTTCAGAAAATCTGCCAAACAAATGTGAATCTGTGCGAAATTTCCATCTACTACTGTTGTGTGAATGTTAGGAGTTGGTTCATCGAGATAAGCAGTACCTAGTGCTGATTCTCCAGTCAGTTGCAACACCATCTCATCCCAACTCATCACATACTGCCGCTTTGTCACGCCCCTCGTCATCACTTAAGCTTTAAGCTGGGGACACACCAACCCGACATCAGAGAACTAGCAGCGACGAAGGCCGCCTGTTGCGTCGCCTCACGTCACCTTTGTTTTGGCCGTCAAGTTGCACACCAACACACCGCCGACGGCCAGTTAGCATGGACGTTCTGCGCCTGCATGAGATGAAATAACTCTCCACACCAGCAGGCGGCGGTAGTCTGTATACATCATTCAAAAAGGGAACCCGGAAGACCAAGGACGGCTTATATACAAGCTGTTGTTATGATACGTACATGAAACAAAGCGGCATTCGCCAACAATGTTCACACCCCTCTCACTCACCACTCAGCTTCATTCCAGATGGCCATGTCGTTGTGAAAACATCTGTGTATTTGAATGATCAGATGAGATGAAGATGAAAAATGAGCCTTCTGTGTTTTTCTTCTTGACTTTACTAGTTGACTTGCTTTCCTCACGTTCGTTTCTCTTCTTGTGCACTGATTAGTTTAAGCTGAACCGCCAATCAGAGTGATTTCTCTCACCGACGGGCTCCACCGTCGATTCAACATGCTGACTGTCCGATGGCCGACCGTCAGCTTGGTGTAGGTTTAGGAAAGGTATAGTTAGGTCTAAGGAAAAACAACATGGTTGGGCTTAAAACTACTACGTTTGCAAAGTGAAAATGAAACTGAACGTTGTGAACACGGGACACAAACTAACAGCTGGTTGTGATGTGATAGTGAAACTTAATGAACAGGACATGAACAGCGGTCGCCTGAATGAAAGTCTTATGTCCATCCACCTCCACTCCCATCCCACCGCGTGTGTCTTTTTGCTCTTTAAACTACGTCACCACAGCTCTTTCTCTGAGCATTTAATATTGCTGCAGATCTGTTTACATTGTAGTTAATGGAAAGCCCGGTGCATCTCAGGGGTGCCTTGTGCGGCGGTATCGAACGCCAATGGCCGTGACAAAGTAGGTATTTGACACCCTGATTATACTACTGCAGAAGAAGAGGGTGCAACGAGAAGACGTAATTAAAGGAGCGCCAGTTGAACTTTAAGCGGTGGGAAGAAAAATGTAGAAATATGATGTAAATATGGGTATGCAGTATGCAGTGGTTAGCACTGCCACTCCACAGCAAGAAGGTCACAGGTTCAAACCCGGCTTGGGGCCCTTCTGTGGGGAGTTTGCATGTTCTCCCCGTGTTAACGTGGGTTTTCTCCGGGTTCTCCCGTTTCCTCCCACAGTCCAAAGACATGCAGGTTAATTGTTGACTCTAAATTGCCCATAGGTGTGAATGTGAGCGTGAATGGTTGTCTGTCTCTATGTGTCAGCCCTGTGATAGTCTGGCGACCTGTCCAGGGTGAACTCCGCCTTCACCCAATGTCAGCTGGGATCGACTCCAGCCGCCCCCCTGCGGCCCTGATGATGGAAATATGGCATTTTTGTTTGTTTCTTGCCGCATTTTCGTCGTTTCCACTCAGTTTTTCACAGGTGGATGTAAATGCACCCGTTGACTCCCTTCTGATATACAGTATATGTACAGTATGATGCATCAACTGTCCCCCTGTGATGCCTGGAAAACTCACTCTTGCCCTTTGCAACAGTAGGCCACGCTTTACTGCACCTGACTGAGTGTTTCCAGGCTGCTCCACTCTACATGTGTGTGTGTGTGTGTGTGTGAGTGTGTGTGTGAGAGAGAAATCATGTTGCTGTGTGTACAGTACTCTGTTATGTTTCTGCATGTTTCTGAGCTACAACGCGTCTCTTTGGTGTGTTTTGGTTTATTAGAGCTGCATGTTTTTCTATGACAGCGCGTGTCGTGTGTGTGCATCCATGTGCATGTTGTGTGTGTGTGTGTGTGTGTGTGTGTGTGTGTGTGTGTGTGTTGACCCCACCGACCACCTCCCACCCCTCAAGCGTGTGTGTCCGTGTTAATGTCCTGTGGTGTGTGTATATATATATATATATATATATATGTGTGTGTCCGCTCACTGTTTCTATGCAACACTTTCAGAGGCCCCTTCTGGTCTGGACAACACCTCTCTCCTGCTCCTATCCGTCTCTCACTCCTCACTCTTTCCTTCACCCTGGAGAGGGAGAGAAGGAGTGAAAAAAAAGAGAGAAGGAGGTGGGTGGGGGGGCAGTGGAAATAACAGGCTGCTGTCTCAGGAGGGGCTCTGAAAAAAAAAAAAAAAAAGACGGAGCAAGGGGTGAGAAAAGGAGGGAGAGAAAAGGTGTTTGCTGCGCGTATTAGCTATGATACAGGGAATGTGGCATGTGTAGCCTAATAGAGGCTCTGCCATAAATTAAATAACACTTTCTGTGACATTTCACCCTTTAATATACAGCACGAATAAGAAAAAGAAAGGCTGTAAAAAGAGATACATGGTTGCATAAGATATGCTGATACATGAAAACAATGGGCTTTTTAAAAAGTCTGCACAGTGATAGATAGAGAGAGAGAGAAGAGATTTGGAGATGGAGAGATAAAAAAGAGGTATAGATGGGAGTGATTGGAGCAGGTAGATGTGACACAGAGGAAGTGCTGGAGATAGGGGACAGGACAGGACAGAGGAGAAAGTGATAGAGGAAAAGAAAAAAACAGAAAAAAAACAACGGAACATTTTTTTTTTTTTTAAGTTTCGCAGAGAGACAGGCAGCAGGGAGGGGAGGAGGAAAGAGAGAGAGAGAGAGAGGAGAGAGAGTGTGTCTGTGTGTGTGTGTGAGTGTGTGTGTGTGTGTGTGTGTTTTTATGAATGAAGTGAGTCACTGCCGATGTGTCATAGGCCCGACGTCTTTATAAAGGAAGTTTTAAACAAGCCTAAACACTTCACTGCGCGCAAAAAATTGGACTTACCACAACTCGCATCCCTCTCTGCACTCCTGGTGCCTCTCTCTCTCTCAACACTGTCCAAGTGTCTCTCTCTCTCTCTCACTCTCATAAAGACTGCTCATCTCAAACTTTACCAACAGACTGAAAGTTTGATTTACTTTTCCCTCTTCTCTCAACTCTCTCTCTCTCTCCCTCTCTCTGTCTGAGTGCTTCAGTCATCACTCTGCTCCTCTCTCTCTCATTCATCCTCAACTTTCCTCCTCTCTCCTCTCTGACTCTCAAGAAGAAGAAGAAGACGAAGAAGAAGAAGAAACAGGAGCACGTGACAATTTCCGGAGTTCCAGTTTATTTATTAATTTTCTATTTATTTATTTGTTTGTTTTTTGCTGGTTTTTACCTGTCCCCTTGGATCCGAACCAAATATGAAATGTAAGTGCTTGTATGAGTGTGTTTTAATTCATAATTGCTTTAGTTGTTAATTGCCATTTTTTAAAAATTGTATTTCCATATTTTCTAAATGTGTGACTGTTAACAGCTGTTTTTATAGTTCATGTAAAATTATTTATGAATATAGATTCAATTCTAACTGACTTTCTTATGACATTTCAGTCTTGGACAACTTTATTGTAAGAGTTACCCTAGGTCAGGGAGTTTAAAGATGCTCCTGCAGTGTTATTCTTATGACATTTCAGTCTTGGACAACTTTATTCTAAGAGTTACCCTAGGACAGGGAGTTTAAAGATGCTCCTGCAGTGTTATTCTTATGACATTTCAGTCTTGGACAACTTTATTCTAAGAGTTACCCTAGGACAGGGAGTTTAAAGATGCTCCTGCAGTGTTATTCTGGCTGCGATTCTTGTGGTTTCACCTGTAATTATCAAGCATTCATCATTTCAACACCACTGTGGTTCCCTTTTAATACTTAGTCTACCTTGTATTTGAACTTGAAAGGAAAAAAGAATGAATGAGCTTACTGTTAAAGAGAGTTGCCCTGGCTGGGTCTATATAATTTTATACCACCAACCAACTCACCTAACCTATCCAGTTGCAGGTGTGACAATCAGCAGCATTCATTGCAAGTTGCTTATGGTATAAGAAGAAGGAGTGATGGTGCTATTCAGTGTCAAAGCTTTAATGATTTAATGATTTGCAATGCATCCTGTGAAAACACGACTCTCTGACACTGAAGCTGAGGAGTCCTCTGCCAAGTCTGGAGCTTATTGTTTATATTATGGTGCAATATCTTCCCCCTGGAGCTGACAGCCGTGGCCTGAGGTCATTATCATTATGGCGAGATGACAGCGCCTCTCCACTAATTGCTTCCGTTTCTCTCTCTGCTCCTCACAGTGCTGCTCGACTCCTCCTCGTCGCTCCTCTTCTCGCTGCTATTGGCTCATCTGCCGGTGTTCACGTCTGCCTCTCCGGTACCGCAGAGGAGACCCACTGACATGGATAAACTGTCCAATCAGACCAAAAACCTAATGAAGCTCACCCAGGAACTGCTGGTAAGTGATGATGTCGTCATGGTGATTTTCCAATCACTGCTATTGATTGGAGGAGAGTGATGATGACTGTGCTAATTGAATTGTTGGTGTGAGGAAGAGGATGCATCTTAATTGATCTTCCCCCTAATTGAATGAATGAATGAATGAATGAATGAATGAAAGACTTTATTTCGAACATAAAATAAATAAAAACAGATACAAAATAATAACAGACAAAACAAGAGTAATAGTGTCCGAAAGGAATATAGGTAGAAGTAAAGCTTATATTTCCCTACCCCTTTCTCACTTCTCCTCTAATAGCTCATGTATCATAAAAATGATAATATAATATAATACATAAACTATCCCAGATTTATTTACATCCCAAATTAAATATATGAACAGCATCCCAAGTTTATTTACAACCCACAAGTTAAAAAGTAGATATAAACCAACCCTTATCACAACTCTTCCTCAAACATATACCTCCCAAAAATATCTTTTTTGTATAGCGATTTATATTTGTGCTCCGCTTCAACCCATCACCCATTGGATTTTGGTGTTAATGTTACCTTCCACTTTAGGTATAGCACTGTTGTGGAAACTTTACTAGGTTTGTTTAGGGACTTCCGTTTGACTTAAGCTGCTTTCATTGGTGACACACTGGCTGCATGTGTTACACCAGATCAGGGCAGCAGAAAGCCTCAGGGGAGATTTGACTGAGTGATCTCACTTTTAATCCATACTGGTCTGACTCAGCAACCTCCTGGTCTGCCATGCTCACCTGACTGGAAGATTGGTTGCCAGGCCAGTGAAGGTGCAATGACATAAATATCAAGTTTTATGGAATTCATTTGGAGAATAAACACACATTTACTGTACAGTGATGCAGGATACGTGATGTCAAAGGGGGTAGAGAAACATAAAGTTCAAGGAGTCAGTTCTCCCATTAAGACTAATTCAAAACTACACATCAACACCTGCCTCCATCTAAGCTGAACATACCGTCTGTGACATGACAGCAAAGTATATATCACTGGCCTGTTTACATAGAAACATGTTTATGTTCTGCGGCTAGACGGTGGAAGTGAGGATGGAGTTGGAGGAGTTTTTTTTCTCTTATGAAATGTGCACCGTACCGACAACGCTGGCTCCGAATCTTATTTTGTTGACAGTCAAGTAGGTAGGAAAATCAGATTCGAGAACACGGCCAAGAGTTGGCTCCAGCTGGTGATCGTGTATCAACGCTGTGTTTTAACAGGTGAAAAGACAGCGGGATCATATCTGTGGATCTTTGGTTACACATGACTGGTCTAGATTCTATTTTTGCATTATGCAAATCTTTTAAACTCTTCTGTTCAGGGGATAAAATCAAAAATAGCCACATACTCTCTCTAGTCTTGGCCGGTAGATAGTGTTCAGGAAGTGTGCGTGTGTGTGTGTGGTTTTGTTGCTTTAAAACAATGTTACAGGCCATTGTGTAGCAGTAACCTGGGGTCCAGATGTGAACACACCAGCATCATCAAAGGGTGATGGGGACAGTATTAGACAGTGTTCAGTAACATGGAAGATTTATTTTTAATTTTTTTTCCCTTATTGTGTGGAATTCCACTAAAGAGAGGAGAAAGTCAGGAAAGATAAATAGAACGGGAATCCATGGAAAGTCCCTGCAAAAAAGCAATGAAACTGATGCTTTAAAGAGTGTACACACATAGGTCTATATAAGTTTTCCGACGCAACTTTGTGTGTGTGTGTGTGTGTGTGTGTGTGTGTGTGTGTGTTTGCATGCATACAGTATGGCTGCAAATGTGTATATGCATGCATTTGTGTGCATGCATTTTTGTGGCCGTGTGTGTGCGTGTGCATTGAGGTTTCTGTAAATAGTCATGGTTGTGTAGGTGCGGTGTTTAGTGTTTTGCCTTCGGTCGCCACAGCAAAGTGACTTGATAAAAATCAAGAAAGATTTATCACACTTCAGTATTTGCATTCAGGAAGAAAAAGGTTGGGTGCTAAGTTCTGTCAGGGTGAGGTCATGATCTGTGATGGAGAGAGCAAGAAAAGGAGGATAAGAGGGAGAATTAAAGGCTGAGAAAGATGGAGCGAAAACCACAAGAGATGAAGAGATCAGAGAGCCGACTAGATGACAAGCCAGCGGTATATGTGTGTGCAAGCATGCACATGTGCACGAGATGTTGCATGTGCTTTGTGCACCTGGTATGAGACAGAGAGAGGGAGTGAGGAGAGGGTAGGGAAGGAAGCGAGGGATGGAAGGGGACAAAAGCAACAGAGACAAAACATTGGACCACAAACATAAGTGAGCTCTTACGAAAGGCTGATGGAGAGACATGCGAGACAATGCGGCACATTCATCCCGAAAAACATCAACACAAACAACTGGAGGCAAACAGTGGGGCACGGAAAACACTTCACAACAGGTTAAGGAAGCATTAAGCACACATGCACAACCTGTTTACACTAAACATTTCTCAGCACTCATCATCCTAATGTTGTTATGTTCCTCTACTGATTGGCAGTGACGCATGCCACATCAGTCATCTCCATTTATCCCCATTCATTACTGAACATGTTTCATACTACCGATGAGCACAGCTGCCTTTGTAAAGGTAGAACTCTATAAACCTGCAGTCAGGTTGTTTACCCCCCTCTGGTGGCCACGAAGAGCACTACACCTGCTGCCTGGACGTAGTTTACAACTCAACTCTTAGCTGGGCAGCGGTACTGCGTCATTCCCTCTTTTTATAGTTGTGACCCTGGAGTTTCCCCACAGCCCTGTGTTGTCTGTCCCACTTGGAGCTTTCTTAGTCACTGCATATGTTGTTATCCTCGCTCCCTGTAGAAAACATCCTGTGGGTTAAGGTCATTTGCTCTTATTGTTGACATTTGGGGAGGCTGAATGTGGGTGAACTCACACTGACCCGATCGACCACACTCCCTTCAGTGAGAGCTACTGTCTCTAAGCGCAGAAAACAAGTCATCCAATCGAGGTGCTAGACTAATACTTTCCTCATGTTGCCGTGACTTGTCTCGGGACGAGTTAAATTGCACTGATGTAAATTGCTAACGGGGCTGCTCTGTGTCTTGTTTTCTCTTTCAGAGGGAGCATGCGTTTGACTCAGATGTGGAGCCCCACAGGTTCAGGTCTCTGCCAGAAATGAGCAACAGATCAGCCAATGACCTCAACAATCTTGAGGTAATGCTGTGATAATGTATTTGTGTGTGTGTGTGTGTGCTCGTGAAGGGAGAGGGGCTTGTCTGTTTCTATCCACACGGTTACATCTTGCCACACCCAAGTCTCTAAAAGTATGTGTGTGTTGTTTCCAGCTGAAGCCCACACTCTCTCAGCTGCACGCCGACCTGAAGCTGTACGAGCACCACTTTGAGTGGCTGAACAAGGTCTCAAAGAAGCACCACCACCCTGCGCTGCCCAAGCTGGTGGAGATGATCAGAGAAATGAAATCTCTCATCACTCTGCTGCACCGTCAGGTAAAGAGCCAAGCTTCCACCTTTTTGATTCTCAGTTTGTCTCACTTACTCTGTGATAAATGAATGGTTGTTCTAATCTGTCTTCTCTCCTACAGATGCTGAGAGTCGAAGCACCGAGGCTGACTCAGGCGACCCCCTCCCTGCCCCCTCAGCTCCCCTATCAGTTTGATGTCCTACAGTCCAGCCATGAGCTCCTTCAACACTTCAAGCTCTTCTGCGATTGGGCGTACAGAGCATTCATCACCCTCAAGCCCAAAGTGTCTGCAGTACAATGACGGTCCAAGCTCATTCGTTCTTTTCCTCTCAACTACTCGGCTGCGTAGCCAGTGAGGATACATGGAGCCCCGCCTCAAGCCAAAGGGGAATTAGGACCATGTCAGTGTGCACTGTAGTCAATAGCATCCCTTAAACAGGCCCAAATGTCAACCAATGACACGTGTGTTGAAGAATGTGTTTCCACCGGAGCCAATAAGGATGAGCTATACTGCAGCCAGTTACAACCATCACGATAAAGCAAACTGCCAGTTTAACTACGACTATCATGTCACCATTTCCCCCAAACTCTCCCTAAAGGCCTTGTTCATGACCATGTTATTTATGTATTTATTTATTTATTGACTGTTAGTAATTTATTTAATTTTATTTATTTGAAGTTGTAATGTGTCACTCTCATCTTTATTTCTGTATTTAACGTGAATTTATTTTGCCCACGTCTCTGTAATCTTTCTTTTTGTCTTGTGTCTCACTGATCCTCATGAAAAAAACACAGTAGCACTTCCTGGCTTTTTTGTTTAAACTAACTTAATCTACTTTGTGTATTTCTTTAGCCAATAATTCTTCCAGTAGATGTAGCATACATATGGGACAGCCAAGGTGTTCACTATCGCTCACTTACAGTGCCCTTAAAGAAGAAGATGTTAATGTTATCTTCTAACCATGTTAAACGTGCCACGTCTTAATTGAAATTCTATTTATCTGAAAATGTCAAAATGGTATCCAAAGAGAAGAGAATGCTTTCTTTTGTACCACAGTCTCTATTGTCGTTGCCTGTTTCTCGCGTTCTGCATGAGGAGGCATATTTAACGTTGTGGTAAAGTTGTATGAATGTGCCCTGTTGCTGAGCACTGATGGACCTGATTAGATTCTTTGCACAAACTTGTTAGGATTAGCCTCTTGGATGAGTGAGATGGCTGATTTTAAACCTGTGCTTTGGGGTAGAAAAGTTTGTTTTTGTTAGTTAAACACCCAAAGCCTTAAAATACTATGTATTGTGACACTATGTTCTGTACATGTGTACATAAGTGTACAAGAATGTAAATTGTTGTATACAGTGCTTTTGTGTATTATGTTGTATTTTTACAATATAATGTAGACGACTTTACCAACTTTATCACTATCATTTTTGTTTATTTCTATTCTAGTATTTGTTTCAGTATTGACTATTTATTTAAGTAACTTGGTGGAACTATTTATTTTGTGCTGCAGCGGAGCAAGTCTCCTATCTTTTTGTACTTTTATACAGTTTTTAATTCTTATTTACTATTATTATACCATTTAAATTATTGTTGTAACATCAAGATGCCTCTTCCACACACTGATTGGCCTCAATGTGAAATATGTGCCTTGGTGAAATAAATACTAAAGAATGTGCACAATGGATTTGAGTATGTCTTGGTCCACCTACAATAGATAGATAGACAGCTTTATTGATCCCCGTGGGGAAATTTGACAGCTTGGGTCCATGTGTACTTCCTGTCAGCTGATGACATTCACATACACTGCAACCAGGAATAAACTTGGACACATTTAGAATGTTTACGTAAAAAATTGTGTAAAGGGTCTAAATATTGTATATTTGTGACATCACGAATGGGCAGAAATCCTGACAGCTTGTTTCAAATGCAGAGTTTCTGAATACGGGCTGTGTGTATTTCCCTGTGGATTGAGTGTTTCGATACTTTCACAGTATTTATATAGGACTTAAGCGTGCTTTATAATAACAAAAACATGAAAATATCACTTTTTTATAATATGGGACCTT
Organism: Sebastes fasciatus; assembly: GCF_043250625.1. NCBI lineage: Eukaryota > Metazoa > Chordata > Actinopteri > Perciformes > Sebastidae > Sebastes > Sebastes fasciatus. The sequence goes on from NC_133806.1 coordinate 14,872,307, forward strand.
TAAAAGATCTAAGTTTTCTCAAGAAGAAGAGTCTCGACTGGGCCTTCTTGAATACAACATCAGTGTTCTTTTTCCAGTTTAATTTACTGTCCAGGTGGACACCTATAGGTATTTATAGGAACAGTGTGAACAATGTGAACTGTGACAGATGGGGAGTCAGGGCAGACACACACACAAGATACTACATTACCCAGAAGTCTGTGCGCCATAGTCAGAAAATAACGGGTTCATATTGAAATGAATAAAGCTTTATAAATTATTTTTTAACATATTAAAGTGTAGACACATTACTGATAAGTGTTTTCCGTAAAATTTGAAAGATAAAAATATTTTTTTAGCGAGTTTTAAAAACGTCAATCTGTCTGTTGAAGCTCGCAGCCAATGGGAGTAGAGCTTCTATCGTAGCGAACAGCCAATCAGCGTCGCCGTTCTTAGAAGGCGGCATCGGGTGGAGAACTGCTGTTAGTCTGCGCTGTGTTTATTGTTAAGGTTGTGTGGATTAGCACTGCGGTACCCAGGTACCCTTTTAATAACATCAACAATACAGCTTTAAGATGAGTTAAAGCTGCTCGGTGAGTACTGCTTCCAACTGTAATCACGTGCATCCTTATCGAGCAGTTTAATGGAGGATATGGTCGTATTGACGGAGGCTAGATTAGCTTTAAATGAAGGCCAGGAGCTCTTTATGTTGATACTGTGAACACTGATATAGTTATTGTGTTGTGTGTCTGCTTCCACAGCTGGTTGGGTTACAGTAGGATACACTTATACAGTAGCTTCATGTGTAACCTGGCTGTGGCCTGTGTGTATTGCTAGTAGGCACCGCACTGCGGGGACAGACAGAAACAGACTGACTGCCAGAGGAGAGACAGCAGGGAGGGAGGGAGGAGAGGAGGGGAGGACAGCTTCATAGACAGGAGGGAGGGAGGGTGGGATTTAAAGGGGACATCCTCACCAGGAGTTACCAAGTTATAATAATGTTTTGTTTATGTTTATTTGTTTTGCACAATTTAAGACTATACAACATAACAAAAAAATAAATAAATGAATAATATACAGTGCAGGAAGAGGCAAAAAACCCACTGGGCTTATCTGAAGCCTCCACCTAGAGACAAGATTAAAGGGACTGTTTGTAAGAATCAGAAATGCTTGTTAATAGCGACACCTGTGGCCGTTAAGTCAACGAAAGTCAGCGTCGGGCTCGCGCTTGCTCGCTCTAAATAGACATGAACGAGCATCGCTCAAAACAGTGAGGCGACACACGTCAGCTAAAACCACAATATCACTCTATATTTCACCTGCTTGGCAGTAATGTTAGCTGACCAGACGAAGGTCTCTCCATGAATCAATGCTGATCCTAGTGTTGGCTTTTCCTGCTTCAGCAAAAGCGGGAAGAGAAACGTTACCGTCTCCCGACTGCGTCCGCAGGGAGACACCGGCACCCGGTCGGAGACGATAACGTTTCTCTCTGCGGAGCCCCGTCACTTCACAAGACACGGAAAACCTCTGTTGGTCTGGAGGAGCTGCAGCAGTTATTTCTACATAAATGTCCACTAGATATTCTCAGAGCTAAACTAACTCTCCTGCAGTGTGTAGTGAGCGCACATGCTCGTCTAGAGGTGGAGCGAGACAGCGAGAATGCGCGCTGTGTGAGTGAAGGTAAGCAGGCAGAGGAGCAGTGACTCCGGCCACACGCGAGCGCGCATATGCGAACGCGCATGGGATCCCGACCCGGTACATTTATACGCTTAAAAAGATCTAGAGATTGATGGGTTGAGTAAGAATGGACCTGAGAATTTATTTTAAAATAGGTCTTGAACTGCTCAGGAATATTCTAATACTGTATTTATTTCACTTTATGTCAGACCTGTCCTGAGCTGTCTACTTGGGATGACAGCTGGTGTCGCCAGTTGCTGAAAACATGAATGAAGGAAAGGTGAAAGAAAAAAACATGATACTGCACCAAAACTGATCCCCCGCCTGCTGCCAAAGGAACACCCTCATCTGCTAACCAGCTTGCCCTAGGTGATGGCTAACTCAGTGGCCTTAGTGGTCCAAGCAGAACTGTTACCGCCTCAGTCCAACGCCTGCCTGTCTCCTTTCCCATCCCTTCTCGGTTCGGGAGAGGATGGCGATGGCGAGGACAGAGGGGAGCTGGTGGGGGGAGACAAGGGGATAGTAGAGGGTGGGGAAGAGGTGGTTCTGGACATGGTGACGTCATCTGTGTCGGGTCCACCCCAGCAGCCCGAGCAGTCTGACCATCCCTTCCAGTGTATGGACTGCGGGAAGAGCTTCAGGTGGTCGTCCAGGCTGACCCACCACCAGCGGAGCCACAACAATGAGAGACCATACCGCTGCAACCTCTGCCCTAAGGCCTTCAAGGGTTCCTCTGCACTGCTCTACCACCAACGGTGCCCATGATTAAATGCTCTTTACCACTCTTATAATTAGGGCTGTAAATCACAAGTTTCATCACGATACGATTTATCTATTCTTTGGACAACGATATGATATTTGCTGATGCTACAAAGTCACGATACGATTTTGATTCAGTTCAATTAAGGGGCCTTACAAAATATTAGCCCATATCATATACCCATTTTAACACAATCCTCTACATTTATATAAACTCACAAAGAGCAACTAAAATAAGATTTGGCAATTTTATCACTGGGCTCTGTAGGAAAGAGGTGCGCTTGGATGGAAATAGTGACACAGACGTGCCATGGAAATTTCAAAATAAAGGCGTATCTTTAAAGATGACGATAAGTATCGATGTTTTCACTTTGCATCGATGATATTGAATCGTTGATCATTCAATCGATAAATTGATCCAGATCGATGTATCGTTACAACCCTGCTAATAATTGTAACACTGTAACAATAGAGGCCTAAAGCTGTTGATATTACTTTATTATTTGAAATGAATAGGAGATGGAGGCAGAAGTGTCCAAATTCAGGTTAACAAGAAACTCAAAGTAGTGAGGACTATGTAAAATCTATAGTCCTTAATACATGATTCTGTATTGATTATGTGTGACACCTTTGATGATGTATATTTATAATGAATTGTGCTATCTTCCTGAATAGTTACTTTTCTTTTGCAGGTCTCACTCAGGGGAGAAGCCTTACAAATGTCAGGAGTGTGGCAAAGCCTTCAAACGCTCCTCTCTGCTCCAGGTGAGATGTCAAACAAAGTCATTTTATAAAAAGGATTTGTTTTCAGGGAAAAGGTTACAAATGAGCAAGAGATTTCAAATCTCTATCTCTGTCTATCTCCAGGTCCATCAGAGTGTCCACACTGGAGTGCGTACCTTCTTGTGCCCCTATTGCCCTCTGACCTTTAAGTGGAGCTCTCATTACCAGTATCACCTGCGCCAGCATACTGGAGAGTGTCCATACCCCTGTGACACTTGCCCCAAGGCCTTCAAGAATTCAAGCAGTCTGCGGCGACACAAGAATGTCCACCTCGGTCTCAAGCCTTACACCTGCTCAGTGTGCAACAAATCTTTCACTCAGTCTACCAACCTGAGGCAGCACATGAGGATACACACAGGTGAGAGGCCCTACATCTGCGGCGAGTGTGGACGAAGCTTCACGCATTCATCCAACCTGGCCCTGCACAAGAATTCGCACTCCAACCTCAACGCAGCAGGGAAGGAGGGAAAGAGGGGAGAGGACGCAAGGACGGGACATGAGGTAGTGGAGGTGGTGGTAGGGGCAGAGGAAGTGACGTCATCCATGTTGACGGACATGGTGGGATTTGTGAGCCAGGAGGGAGCTGATGGAGTGGGGGTGGGGATGGAAGAAGTGTTCCTATCGACCACCTCGTCCGGGCAGAATTCGAGCCTTCTCACCCTCACCTCCTCAGGGGTGGGCATGTGTTCGTCCAGGGCCATCGGGACAGAGGTTCACCTGAGCACACACACCGGGGCCAGTGTGCTGCTGTACAGCTGTGGCAGCTGCAGCCACACCTTTGGCACACGGACAGATCTAGAGGAGCACCAGGTCGTGCACATGGCTCCGGAGGGACACGGGGCCGGTGGAGAGGGGGGGCCCGGAGCAGGGATGGAGGTTGGGGATGGGCTGGTGGGAGCTGGTCACCTGCTGGCTGATTTCGAGGAGGTGGTGGAGACTACGACAGTGGCTGAAAACGGACACACGACAGAGGTGCTCCTCGGACTGACGGAGGGAGCAGATGGCAGCAATACAGTAAGTGATTGGATCAAACAGATACATGTGAAAAGAGAAGAATAAAAAAGTTCAACAAAAGAAAGTGAATTAGACAAGCAGGGAATCAGGTCATGGAGGGTTGTATGTAGCCTGGTTCCAGACATATGAATTGCCGCTCACATCTCTGATTTGTTCAGCAATTCAAATAGGTCTGACACAAAAATGGCTAAAAGCGTGGATGAGATTCACTGCGATTTACAAATCAGCATATTTCTTTGATCAGTGTTACAAACGTTAGGTCAACTGCTCCTAGTAACTGCTACTGCAGCTTCTGTTCTGTGTCAGCCGAAAATTACGTTAGCCACTCGCTAACGAGGAAACAGGACATCAGCTATCATAAACACGTCATAAACACGTCAGGCTAAATAAATGAAGTGGAACAGAATGGCAATTCAGTCTGATTATATGACTAAGTTGTATGATGTACAGTGTATCTACTGTTTGTAATGTGGTGTGGAATAGAATGACCGTACACTAATTTGTCTACATGATCTAATTTTAATTGATCTAAAAAACACATACCCACCCTTTTATAAAGTGCTTGAGTTTGATCTGAAGATACATTTTATTTATGTGTATAACTTCCTTCGGTTTGTCCTCAGAATGTGGGCGCCACCCAGGCCCAGTTTGACCTGCTACAGAGCTTCACCGAGGTGACTCAGAGCTCTGAGACCGTTCAGCCAGAGGCCAGAACCGCATGGGCAGGGCTGTCATGTGGCTACTGCAATAAGACCTTCAAGACCAGTGGAGGCCTCAATAGACATGTTTCACTGGTGAGAATGACTGATATAGTTGCTCTTCCGCAAATTGCAGCACTGCACTGCATATCGAGCACTGAGATTCATATATTGCATTTCGATGCATCTATCAAAGAATAATATTTGCCTCTTGTGTTCCGTTTTTGTTTGTCCAGATGCACTCTCTTTCATCGCAGTCCCGCTCCCAGTTCAGCTGCTCCGCCTGCGACCGCTCCTTCCCCCTTCTCTCCTCACTCCTCACCCACCAACACTCCCACACGCCTGAGCAACGCCTCCTGGCTGAGGCAGAGGCCGAGATAGTGTGCCCTCCCTCCCTCTCCCTGTCTCTCCCCCTCCCCTCCTCTCCCAGCCAGGCTGACAAGCAGCAGGAAGGCCAGAGGGAGATCCACGTCAACATCATCGCCGTTGGCGAGGAGCAAGAGGAACAGCCGGCCAAACCGACCAGAGCCCCTAAAAAGACGGGAGCCAGCAAGAGCACTCCTGCTGGAGGTAAAGACATTGTCATAGCAGAGCAGACACAAAACATGGAGACAATGGAGATTAGGGAATATGAGCCAAGCAATCTGTTCATGTGTTTTGGTATGATATGCTTTCCCCCTGCACTGATAATTCTCTGACTGTAAAGCTACCCATCATTCAATATCAAATTGGTTGTTTAATACATTTATAGCAACCAGGGAACTTAACTTAACGCTTAAGAGGTTGTTCTTTACTGTGATAATTACTGTAATGGTTGATAGACAGTCAACATTAATTCAGTTTTTACTGTATTATATGTAATTTTTAGTTATAATTTTCACAAATGTGACACTCAGTTTCAAACACTTTGATACAGAGAGGCCATACCGCTGTTCAGAGTGCGGAAAAGCCTTCAAAGGTTCATCGGGACTAAAGTACCACATGAGAGATCACACTGGGGAAAGGCCCTACCGCTGCACCGAGTGTGGAAAGAGCTTCAAGAGGTCGTCTCTGCTTTCAATCCATCAGAGGGTAAGGCTTCTGTTGTGAGAAATCTCTACACAAATTAAAGTTTCCACATGAGAGATCATCATATGGGAGCTAAATTTGATAATTTATGTCACCCAAGATTCCTCTAGTTTACAGGGACTGCAGCTGTGTAGTATGATTCACACCCCTGCAGATGAATGTAATCTACAACAGACAAATGCAACAAGCAATAAAAAATCCTTTCAACACAATAACACACTCTGTGGTTAAAACCTTCTTGTGACTAAGTGCTATAGCACAACACTTGAGTTGTAACAGTTGTAACTGTTGATTGCATCCTTCACACATTTTGATGTTTCCTGGTTGCCACTCCTGGGTTGCATTTAGGTCTTATTGGAAAAGACAATGAAATGGAAACAATGGATTTCATTGCATTCTTTAAAGGGTGGATGACCAAATGTTGTCGACTGAAGCAATAAATTCCTCAGTGCGTGCTATAATGACCGGGGAAGCTGAGATTTCGCAGCTGCAAAATCTGTTGTTCTTCCTGCATCCAGCGCCGTCATTTGACGTCACAGTGACGTAGTTTGATACGAGGAACAACTACAGGCTGTTTCAGCTTGGATTTCTTGTCTCCGCCTCTGGGTAGGTGGGGGGGGCACGCATGCTCTAGATGCCGCTCAAAAACTGAACTTCCTAAACCTGGCTGACTCAAATATTCAGCAGTGTTTATTTGAGTATACCCCTGAAGAAATGCAGCGGAGAGAGGCCGAGGCTGTGGCTGCATTATTATCTTATCTTTAGGGCTGGGCAATATATTGATTTATATCCATATCGTGATATGAGACTAGATATCGTCTTAGATTTTAGATATCGTAATATCGTGATAAAGTGTCTATAAGTGTAAGATAAGTTAAATTAATTCATATTTTTTCCACTTTCACGTTACCCAGGTACACACCGGTGTCCGGGCTTTCCAGTGCCCTCACTGCCCTCTCACTTTCAAATGGAGCTCTCACTACCAGTACCACCTACGGCAGCACACGGGCGAGAGGCCGTATGTGTGTAAGGAGTGCGGCAAGTCCTTCAAGAACACCAGCTGCCTGCGTAGACACAGTCAGATGCACTCTGGACTGCGGCCTCATACCTGCTCCATCTGCTCAAAGTCTTTCTCCCAGACGTCAAACCTCAAGCAGGTCAGCACACATTCGGCTATGAACTCATGTCGATTATTAGCTTTTTGAATAAATCTGTTTTTATGTTCTTTCTTCAATTGTCTTCCCTCTTCTTTCGTTTTTCCGAGCAGCATGAACGCACCCATTCTGGTGAGAGACCCTTTCAGTGCACACACTGCAATAAAAGCTTTACACACTCCTCCAACCTCCAGCTCCACCTTCGCACACACTCCTCAAGCAAGGACTTCAAATGCCCGTACTGCACTAAGGAGTTTGTCATGCACTCCTACTTGCAGAGGCACATCCGCACCCACGGCAGTGGCGTTCCCCTGCCGTGTCCTGGCGGTGGAGGTAAAGATGGAGTGGCTGTGAAAGCCAGTGTTGGTGGAGTAACGACCACCACGACCCTGCTCAACCCCATCACCTTGGAAACCTCAGGAAACCATGGCAGCCTGATCGTGTCCCAGCCAGCACTTAATATCCCCCCCAACACCTCCCAAAACTACTTTATGATTCAGACAGCCAGCGGCCTGCAGCTCATTCCTCTGTCATCCCCTCCACCAGCTCCTCCACCTCCACCTCCACCACCACTGCCTCCGTCCCAGACCCAAAGCTTCTACCTTCTACAGTGCCCCTCTAACAACGGCAGCCAGTCCAGCTTGATTCTCGTTCCCACGTCGAACAACCCTTCAGCAGGTCCGGAGCCTCAGACCCTCCCTATGCTCCAGACAATCCAAGCACTCCAGCCCGTCCTAAACCAAACACAGACTCCGATATCCCACTTTCAAACCATATCACAGCAGCAACAGCAGACCAGGTACATATTCACCAACAATAATAACAATGCAAACACTCCCGTTGCCACGCCAACACGCACTTTCTCGTCCAACTCCCTACTGACCAAGCCCATATTAGGGAAGAGCACGCGGACTGCTCGGGGAAGACGGGGACGCAAACCGAAAGCTGCTCTTCAGATGTCTGCAGCAGCTCCCGTCAGTCAGACAGCAGGTGGAGCTCCGTCAGTAACAAACTGTACTGGGATCAGTGTTTCGCAGACTGTTACTACTGCTAACACCACAGAGTCATTAACATCATCTGCATCCACAGTGTCAACATCTTGCACTTCTGTCCCAATTCTTTCATCTTCCACAGTGGACACCTCAGGACACCCATCAGCTGTTACCATGGTAACACCAGCCACCACAGTAGCCACAGCATCAGTTTCTACTCCCGTCACTGCTACTCTAGAAAGGAAACATCATACCACAGTGGGACAAATAAGGACGGGGGACACCATGACAGGGAAACAGTTTGTGTTATGTTTTGATAATGAAGGACGGGCAAAGGAGGGGATGAATATGGAGGAGGGCGGGCGATCATACGTGTTACAGTTTGACGGGGAAGCCTCAGGAGAGGCAGCAGATGGAGGAATGGGTGGGGAGGGAAAATCACTTGTGTTGCAGTTCAACGCAGATGGCGAAGGTGAAGGAGCAAAGGGGGGAGGTAAGGGAGGGATGATGTCACTTCTGCGTGAGTGGGGTGGAGAAAAGCAGGTGGAGAGACAGACAGGAGAGGAAGGCAGCCACGGAGAGTCTTACGTCCTCCATTTCCACACCGAGGCACAGGACAGCGGTCCATCCAATGCTACCTTCAGCCAAGGGCAAGAAACCAGCCTGCAGCTTTCCTGCACTCCTACCCCAAGTTTGGTGCCTCTTGATGGGCAGGAGGTGGTGTTTGAACTAAGGGGCGAGGCCAAGATGGAGCAGGAAACCGAGGAAGGTATGCAGATGATAGCTCTGATAGAAAGGGAAGGGGGGATGATGGGAGAAGAAGGGGCAGGTTGCAATGCTGCAAGTGGGAGGGCGGAGGAGGACGGAGGAGCCATGGAAGGCATATTCCAGCTGGGAAACGGAGAGGAAATTGTCATAATTGAGGTCAGCACCAGTAGCTTAAGAGACGGAAGAATGGAGAGAGGAGGGGATGGAGAGATCTCACAAAGCAGCGAGGTGAAATATGAGAGTGTGACGGCAGAGGCGAACGAAAAATCTGTAAAGGAACACAACTCAAATACAGAGGTACAGACATCAACTGAGGACACAATAAGAAATGGACCTATACCGAACTCTAAAGAGATGCAGTTCTCTAACTGAAAGTGTGCATGTTGGAGAAGAAGAAAGTGTGTGTGCGAGTGAATGCCTCACTATTCGTGGGCTCGGTGTGTTTAGCACTTTAGTTTGAGTTCTCCCGGAGCTGAGGGAGAACATGAAGTTAGACAAGTACTGTGTTGTAACCCCATGGTGCCACATACTAGAAATGTTATACATTCAAATAGGCTGTACATGGACCTCGGAATATTCCCTAAATATATTAGTTTGATGATGATACTGTCATTGGCAGTTTGTTTATTAAGTAAATATGTTTTTTTTGTGTGAATAAATGTTGTACATGGCCCACTTTCTTCACAATGTTAATAGTAATTAATTATTAATAAATCTGTCAATACCTTTCATTTGGCTTTTTTTTTTTGTTTTCTTGTAGTTTGAGTCCTTATTTTAAACATACAAAGGTCATTGCGTTTGCCGTTTACGTCGTGACGTCGCTATTCACGTAGCTTTTACGCAGTGCGCATTGTGCTTACGCAGATGGCGTAAATCAAGACATTGGAAACGTGAAACGGGAGTACTTTGTATTCAGAATCCCTCCTTTACGCAAGAAACGACTGGTCATTCAATCAAACGTGGATTTAACAACAAACTGAGGGACACATGCAGAGTGTTTTCCTCATTGTCTGTTTAATGTGAGCAGCGTGGAGGAGAAGGTAAGAGGAACCGGGGTTTAGAGCTGGAGCAGGGGGTCTGAATGTGTCAGCACTGCGTAATAACCATATAAGGATATGAACAAGGTCTTTCTGTTTACGACTGTAACGTTAGCTCTTGGTGATCACTGTTAAACGTGCAGATGAAAGCGTCCACAATGATGGTGACACATGCATGCTACAAATCCTCCATAATCCCCATCTGTCTTTGTTGTTTGGAGCCAGCGTGGGTGTGATGTTACATTGCAACTACTTTGCATTGCATAATATGAGCATTGGAGATGTTGACCCATTTCTACTACAGCATGTGTCACAGTATAGATAAAACAATAAGTTCTACATCTGCATGATTTAGTATCTAACATAATGAAGTTGTATTTCACTGTCACCTGTTTTACCAAAAATAAATGTCAACCTTTTGTCCTTGTACTCTTGTTTTTAAATGTGTTTTTTGTAGGGTCCCTGTATGTGCACACTGTGTGGATGTGTGTAGAGCATAAGGTCTAAACATGGTGAGGCTGGAGCTGGATCAGGTGGTGATGAGGAGGATGAAGGAAGACGACATAGAGATGGTCAAAGCCCTCATCAAGGTTTGTAAAATATACATTTTTCAATGTTGTGGGAATTTATCGTCTCAGTGGAATCCATATCGTGATGAAATCACATCGAGATATGGTGATACATAATTACCTCATTTAAATTGATGATAACAAGCACATACTACCTCAAATTTCTCAGAAAATCTGATCACACTCAGTTAAATCAAACTATTTTCTTAATCTGATTACTCTGTATTTGTGTGCATGCATGTTAACAGTCAGTGTTTAGCTGAAAATATTTATTATTTTTTTCTCTATAATTTAGCTTGAAACCATTACGTTCATTTTGCTCTAAACTTCTTAATTAAATGAGAAAATACTCAGTATTTTTCATTTGTCAAGTATTTAATTCACACAGGAGTATACAACAATAGGCTTTACCATGTGGTTATTTCATGTAGAATATTTATTTATTGAATTACCAGAAAACATCCTATATCGTGATATATATTGTTATCAAGATATGAAATGACCTATTTCATGATATACCTGTATATTGTTATCAAGTTATGAAATGGCCTATATCATGATATATATTGTTATCGAGTTATGAAATGACTTATATCATGATATATATCGAGTTATGAAATGATCTTTATCATGATATATATTGTTATAGAGATATGAAATGGCCTATAACATGATATACTGTATATTGTTATAGAGATATGAAATGGCCTATAACATGATATATATTGTTATCAAGATATGAAATTACCGATATCATGATATACAGTATTTGTTGTATAAATATGAAATGGCCTATATCATATATATTGTTATAGAGATATGAAATTACCTATATCATGATATATATTGTTATTGAGTTATGAAATGGCCTATATCATGATATATATTGTTATTGAGTTATGAAATGGCCTATATCATGATATATATTGTTATTGAGTTATGAAATGACCTATATCATGATATACATTGTTATTGAGTTATGAAATGACCTATATCATGATATACATTGTTATCGAGATATGAAATGACCTATATCGTGATAGAAGATTTTGGCCATATCGTCCAGCCCTATAGTGCTACTTCTTTTTTTAACTTGCATCTCTCCAGGAGGGCTGCGAGGGCACAGAAAACCGTCTCATCCTCCACGTCCTCACTCGTCCGCTCTGCCTCTTCATCCTGGCTGTTTTCTCCTCGATGCTGCGCTGCCTCGTCCATTCCTTCATCCTGGCCCTTGCTATTCCTGTCTTCCTGCTAATTATCTTTCTCAAGATCACCATGCCGCGGTCCTCGGGGGTTCTGGGCAGCAGCCGCCCCTACTGGGACTATGTGGGTAGCAGCTACAGAGGGACACAGGATGAGACGTTGCTGAATCCTTACTGTAGGATCAGCGGCAAGACATCAGCTTCTAAAAAGGTTAGTCTACTGGTTTGCTGGAAAGTGTTTTGGGGAGTTTCACTTAAAGGGGACCTATTATGCTTTTAGTATGCTCCTTTCATTTAAAGTGTTATATAGTTTTTTGTGGATGCAAAACGTCTGCAACGTTACAAAGTTCACGCCAAAGGGAGTTCTTCTCCCCCAAAGAAACACTGCTCCTGAACTGTCTGAAACACCTTGCTTGAAGTCCCGCCTTTTCTTCTGTAACGTTGTGATGTCACCAAGTAACACATTTGCATAACCGCTAGTTTGGCACGCCCTCAAACAAAGCTAGTCAGAGCGGAGCTGGAGTCTGAAGAGTTTGGTTTGGTTGACCAATCACAACAGAGTGGGCCAGCTGTCCAATCAGAGCAGACTGGGCTTTTCAAGAGGGCGAAAAGAGGTGCTGCAGCACAGCTAGTATGAGAAAAGTAAAGCATTTTCTGAACATTGAAGCATGTGAACATGTTCTAGTAGAAACCCAAAATGCAAGCATTACCTGATAATAAGTATAATAGGCCCCCTTTAATTCTAGTGACCTAATGTTGCAGCCAAATAATCTTCTTTCTTTTACTCAGCCAAGGCGCAGAATCACACCCAAAGACAAGGACAAAGATGTGTCAACAGAGGATGTCACCCCAGAGAGGGAGCAGGAAGCGGGGCAAGTCTGGGTGGCAGACTGCGATGGTGACATCCTCGGCTGCATCTTCAGGGAAAACGAGAAGCGAGCGCACATCAGGAGGATCTGCAGGCTGGTGACGGGCTGCTGGTACCGCAGGGAAGGTCTGGGCCGGCTGCTGGCCCAGAGTCTGGAGCAGAGAGAGAGGGATAGCGGCGCACACAGGGTGTACGCACACGTCCCTTACCCGTCCAAGCTGGGGGAGGCCTTCTTCAGGAAGGTGGGCTATCGGCTATCTGGGGAGGGGACTGATGAAGAGGAAGATGATGAGGAGACGAAGCTGGAGACTCCAGAGAGAGGTTTTCTGGGATACCCCCTCACTAAAGTGTTTTACAAAGACCTGTGAGTGACTGATGATGGACTCATGGAGAGAAACAAGTTGAACTGGGATGGCTAAAAGTAATGAAGCTATAACATAAGTGCGAACTATGGATCTCTGCTAAAGTTGAATGTGTTATTGCTGCAACATGTTTGTTTAAGTTGATAATTTATTGAATATCTGTGTTATTTATGCCAATATTTATTTACTCTATGTGTTGCTGTTTGGTTTGTTTTAAGTATATTTTTACCTTTTCATCACATGAAGTACCATTTTTCAATTCTCATAAAACAAATGGTTGCGTATAAATGGTATCATGAAGTCACAGTCATGCTCATCATTTATAATGAAATAAAATATTTATGAAAAATATGTTTCCTAATTATGTGTTTGTGTGGTTCTTTTCTCAAAAACGTTCACACAGTAAATGATGTGTGATTGCACGTCTTTGTTTGTGTGTGAAACAACGTACAGATGTGTGGGAGGATGTACAGAGACTGTATAGGAAGTATGTGTGGTTTATGTGAATGCAGAATGTATCTGCTTTTATCTTTCTGTGGTCCTTCGCTGCCGTTGCTCATCGTCACGTTCAGTATGTGGGTACATGAGTCTGCAAAAAACTGCTCCAGATATCTTCTTTCATTTTGGTTTTCTTTGTTTTATTTTACTATGAGTATTCAAAATTCTGCATTATTTAATGCTGGTAATGGTAGTATGTGTTAAATATTATATTAAGTGCTGAAACTTCGATCGACGGGAAATAACAGTTTCAAACGTATTACTTTTATTTCTTTATGTAAATTGTCAAGTCAAAGTAAGAAACATTTTCTTGTTACAAGCTCTCAAATGTAGGGATTTGTGTTTTTTTTTTTAAAACCTCATTATAAACTTTGAGTTTTCAACTACTTGTTGCACAAAAAAGCAATTTTAGGGCTTTGCTTTGGTGAAGTAAATCAGTAAATATTAAATAACATTAAGTGTGAAATACAAATATAGATTAATTTATAATGAAAGTAAGTGTTAGTTGCAGCGCTAAAATATTGTATTTATTACAAAATCATACAAATTTAAATCTACTATAAATTAGTGTTTCAAAACAAATTGCAGATTTAAACAGCACATTAAATAAAGTATATGCATAGGTCCTCAGACTCAAGAGTGTGTGTGGTTTGCAGGTGACTGGCAGTTTATGTGACTAAGAGGGGAAGTGCACACAGCAGCCCCAGTCTGAGGCTAACCTGAATATGGTTAGCAGCCCTCACGCTCGCATCTACCTCCTGCTAACCTCAGGCAATGTCAGTATACAGCATCAGTGTGCCACAGATAAACACCACAGTGTTAATGTGTGTGGGAAGGAGGCATATCTCACCTGATGCGAGGACAAATATAGGCCTACTGTATAATTTACTGCAAACTCCATCATGCAAGCTGTGGTGGAAAATCACTGTCCTTTAATTAACTTTGATGAAAAAGCTGAGACACCCGGTAACACAATAGTGTTGTTACAGTACAAGCATGAGTAAGTGTGTGGTCAGGTCGTTTTCACCTTGTCAAAGCTGTATTTTTACTTGTGCCACTAGTTCTTGGTCATCATCAGGTTGTTTCTTCATGACTGTCAAAAGAGCAGACACCTGTTAGCTGGGCCTCTACCCGCCTGATCTGTAGCTATTATTGTTGTCAGGAAACAGATGTGAGTTCACACACTGGAAAGAAAGTCTGTTTGTGACTGTGGTCATGTGCGTCTGCACGGTATATGGCTGCTGTGTGTGAGTGTTTGTGTGCGCGTGTGCAGGGTGTGGGCGGGTGGGTTTTGGAAAGTATGACTTGGCATTTCCTACCCCCGGTTTCTGCCCCTGACTATGGGTTAAATGCACAGCCATGTCTGGCCATACTGTACTACTCCACCACACACACACACACCAGAGGGGTGGTAGTGCACGTGAGCGTTCATGTGTGACTGTGAGTTGACCTTGGTCAACTGTGGTCAAACCCAGAGAGCTGGGTGGGAAGTGGTTACATATAGTTTGGCATTTGATCAGCCTCTTGAAGTTGAGAAAAGACACATGCACACAAGATCAAATGTGCAGGGACATTAGTGCTTAGTGCACCGTCAGAGTAATGCAATATGATGTGAGGTCGCCCCGAGCCTGCAGACACACACACACACTCATGAAATCACTCTAAATGTTGGGGCACCACACAATCATAGGATAAATTGGATAAATTTGTTCCAGATGATGTATAACATATAGACTGTGTTAATGACATGCTCATACAGATGGCAAGCACACACACATGCGCGCATACACACACAGATGAGCTCCAAAAACAGCCACCCTGGGAAACGGTGAATTCCCCAAACCACAGAGTGCATGAGAGGGTGAGGGGAGTCATGGGAAAGCAGGATGCCTGCATGCAGTGCCACTGAGTGAGCAGACTGGGACCAGAGCTAAAACAGACAGAGCAAAAGAAAAGACGAGAGCAAAATAATACACATCCTGATTTGGCGAGGACGGATGACAGCATCTGATGGTTCAAAGGCTTATGAGTGAGATTTATCCACACACTGCGGTCGGTCAGCTGGCCGGCCGCTCTAGCACACACGTAGGGTGAGGGAGGTCGATTACAGTTCTGCTCCCAGCCTGACACAGTTTGGGAAAACCCAGATCACAGGACGAAGTAGGTGTCAGGGCCTCCGAGGTCTGGGAACGCCTATGGCTCCACCAAATCTTGGGGGCCCCGAGGAGGTGGTGGGGGGAAAAGGCTGAATAGCAGGAGGGGTCGGTGGCGATCCCACTGTTGATCAAGGTGAGAAGGTATCTGGCAGTTTTTACCTAATGATCTGGGAAAACTAAAGTGGAGGGGCGAGACACTGGATGAGTCTCAAGTGTTTGGAAAGTTCCAGCCAGTTGGCTCAGTTCACTGACGTCTGTGAGAAACTCCAAAGGGTACAAATCACGTCAAACACTCCGCCTCTCATGTGTGGTCACTCAGATTGTTTAGTAAAATCTGTGTTGTGTAATCTGCCTCCCCCAATAAAATCCCTTTATTGCCTTATACCAACAGAATGGTTTCACTTCAATCCCTGTGTGAACTAATGTGGAAAATGAGTTATTTATTTATAGCTTTAATTGTTTTGCAGCAAGACAATTCATTCCATCCATCTCTTTTGTATCACGCCCCCTGAATTTACTTTGAAAAATAATTCTGTCCAACCAGAAGCTGCCTCTGTTTGCAGGATGTTTATGTTTAGAGGTATATGTTCTCAGTTCCCTCCCTTTAACCCCCAACAAACACACACACACACACACGCACACACACACACAAACACACAATCACTCAGATGTGGTTCCTCTCTCTTGAGGTGGTGTGTGCGCCCACCTGACGGCCAACACATAAGCGCACATATAGGCCCGCCGAGTGACAAAGCGAAGCGCGTCTTTCGAAATGATTACAAAGCTAGACAGGTGAGCAAAATGGATACATTCTATTTATATGATGTATGTCTTTCAATTTGACACATATTTATACAGATTACACACGCATACTATTAAATTAAAAAAAGTTTTTTACAAGGGATGATACTTTGATACTAATATAAAATATTCTTCAATGGAATTCTGTTTCAATAACTATGGCACTTTACCACCTTTGAGCATTATTAGTTGAGGTTTCGGTATTAATAGGATGATGAATAACTGTCCTGGTTTCACCAGAAGTTGTGAAAGTGAGAGTGAGAAAATAAGTAGTGAACGTTAGTCCTCTTCTGACTGTCCACTCACATTTGGTTAACCACAGGTTTTACATAAGTTTATTGTGCTAACTTGACATGTGCGAATCATCTGACTAATAATAAGTTAAAGTGGTAATTTAATGAGTTTCTTAATAGAATTTGTCTCAGACTTTCCCGGCATAAAATACTACTGAGCTTATCTGTCACTAAAGATGTTACAGAACAGCAACGCCTTTGAGAATGCCATTATTACTGAAGAAATGTTGACTGATAAAAAACAGAGCACCAGGTTTTTGGAAATGGATCTGGTCTTTAAAGGTGCTCTATACGATATCCAGAGCATTAATATAACATCAAACAACAATTGTCTATGTAAATATATAGATGAGTATGTCTACCTGAGCAGAGAATGAAGCCGTTCTCCCTCTGAGTGTGTTGTAATAACAGCTTCTCCGTGTTTTGTTGACATAGCCGGGCCGGGCATGCATGCATTTATTGCATGTTCGAACATGTGAGCGTGCCCCACTGGCTAGCTCAGGGACGCCGCTCTTGACCAATGGCGCAGTTGTGGAAGTGTAGCACCCACCCTCCAGTGGGGCTCATTCACATGAACGAAGGAAGGGAAATAACTCTGGATTCGGTTAGTGCATTTTACAACTTTTAGGACCTAATGATTAAAAAAGGGCTATTCAAGTGTTGATTTACCTAAAAAAAAAATATACGCTGAGTTACAGATGTCTCTTTCCCAATGTAAGTCTATGGGAAATTTGGGCCCAATAGCATCACGTGATGGACACAGAAGTTGTAGTACCACCGTTTGGCCACTACGAAAATTTGCTTCAAAGCCCAACATACCTCCTGGGGGCTGGGCTGCAAGCTATAGCGGCAAAAGAAATGCTCCCAGTCTCGCATCTAGCACCTTTAAAAACTTTAAATATTTTCTAGGTAAGCTGTACTGCGCCCACATGTCATTGGCTAATAAAAAGGGCACCTTTTCTCCCTTTGTCTCAGTGTGCTTTTGCCTCGAAAAAAGTTCATCTTCCATTACAAGAACATGCGCTGGGCAAGAGGCCGGCATGAGACATACCTCTGCTTCGTAGTGAAGAGGCGAGTGGGGCCAGACTCCTTAACCTTTGACTTTGGACACCTCCGCAATCGCAATGGCTGCCATGTAGAGGTGAGTAATGTGGGTCAAGATGGGGGAGCATATGAGAAGTGCCTGTTCAGGGGAGAAAATAACAATATTGTATCCTTCTTATTTTCGTTGTTTCCTTTATCTTCATAGCTGCTGTTCATGCGCTACCTGGGAGCCTTGTGCCCTGGTTTGTGGGGGCAGGGAGTCCCCGGAGAGAAGAGGCTCAGTTACTCCATCACCTGGTTTTGCTCCTGGTCTCCCTGCGTCAACTGCTCCGTCACACTGTCCCAGTTCCTCAGCAAAACGCCCAACCTTCGCCTCAGGATCTTCGTCTCTCGCCTTTACTTCTGTGACATGGAGAACAGCCGTGAAAGAGATGGACTAAGAATGCTGAAAAAAGCTGGCGTGCAGATCTCAGTCATGAGTTACAAAGGTGGAGGCATAAATTGGTTTAAATGTGGTAGAGATATAAAGAGAGAGCAGATGTGTATATGATTCTAGTGCCAGAATAAAAAGCAATTGTTTTCCTTGATCATGGTCGCTCTCTGGATGTCAACAACAACGATTATTTTTTTCCTCTCTCTTCAGACTACTTCTATTGCTGGCAGACCTTTGTGGATCGGAAGCAGAGCAAGTTCAAGGCCTGGGATGAGATGCACCAAAACTCTGTTCGCCTTACCAGAAAACTCAGCCGCATCCTCCAGGTAGAAGATTTACCAAATGGGAGTAAGTCAAACCAATATTGATTTGTTTAGAAATTCTAATAATGATATGTTTCTTTCTTTCTCTCTTTCTTTCTTTCTTTCTTTCTTTCTTTCTCTCTCAGCCTAGTGAAACAGAAGATTTAAGGGATGCCTTCAAGCTTCTTGGACTGTGAAACATACCTGTGAACCTCCTCTGGAGTTAGCATTAAGTCTATTATTAAGTCTTTAGACAAAAAGACATGTAGGTGTTGGTCCATCACTACAACTGCTAAACTGAGAATGAGAAAAACTGAGAAAAATAGCTTTCAAGTTGTGCCAAGGCTTGCACCGTTAGGTAGCTGCTGCTTGCTGTTTCTGTAGCATTATGTGAAATAAAGCAATGAGATAATGTCTGTTGTTGTTGATGTTAACTTCTGTATGTTAGCCTAACTGATGTTAACATTAGCATTTCAGAAATTATTGTAGAACTATCATAATCATAATCAGAAATACTTTATTGATCCCTGGGGGGCGTTACAGTTGCTCTTGTATAAACATAAAGAAATGTAATAAAATAGAAATAAAGGAGAATGTAACATGTAAATTATACTACAATACAAACACAATATATGTAAAGAAATATAAGTACTAAAATAAGAAAGATGAGAATATAAGAAAGTCATAATATTACGAGAATAAAGTCATAATATAAAGTAGTAATTTTACTTATTATTTAATTTTTTCTCGTAAAGTTATGACTTTATTCTCGTAATGTTAAAAAAAAATTCTCGTAAAGTTATGACTTTATTCTCATAAAATTCTGACTTTTTTCTCGTAATATTACGACTTTTCTTCTCATAAAGTTATGACTTTATTCTCGTAATATTATGACTTTTTTTCTCGTAACATTATGACTTTATTCTCGTAATATTACGACTTTTTTTCTCGTAAAGTTATGCGCCCCAGTCTGTACTGTTGGTTGTCTGTATATCCTAAATTACTCAGGTGACGTCACCTGAGTAATTGTCTTTGACTTGACACAGCAGCACCCTCAGTGATGAGTAAACTCACCTCTGTGTGGGTAAAACCGGTGAACTGCCCCTTTAAGAGCATCCCTGACACAGTAAAGTGAGGCTGGGTCGCCGGTTGGTGCGCATATACACCGTCTATTACGGTCAACGTAACGCCCGTTAACGCCGCACTGACGGACATTCACCGTCACCGTCATCACCACCACCACCGACACCACCGGCGTGCACCGACTGAGCAAAAAAAGTCAAGATGGCGACCGAGGGTCAGTCCGAGTACGAGTCGGTGCTCTGTGTCAAACCTGAAGTCAACGTTTACCGGATCCCACCGAGAGCATCCAACCGGGCTATCAGGTGAGAGGACGAGCAGCGGCCTGACGGTTGGTATTTATACGACCCAGCATCCTCGAGCTGCAGCCGTTAAGGAGCCCGTTGCCTCGGCGACCTACCACAGTAGCACATCCCATAATCACTCAAGTAACGGCTGGTTTTGTACTGGTTGTTTTTTATTGCTGCTGTGTATTTACAAGGTCACCATGGAGACACACGTAGCTAACGGTTAGTTTACACCTGCACAGGAGGTGGATGGACTGACTACATCCCTGTCTGTGTGTTTATATGCTGTCGTCACATCAGAGGATAAATAATCTGCATTAAAGTGATTTTATAGGACAACTAGCTCAGTAATGACACATCAGATATCCCCATTTTTGCTTGTCTGACCTTTAAGTAAGTAGCAAAGCAGCATCCATAAAGAAGACTTGCTCAAGGACACTTCAGCAGGGTGGATGCTGTTTAATGACAAGAGGCTTTAAAGCTGCAGTAGGCAGAATATTTTTTTGCATCATTGGGCACAAATTCCATAATAACCTTTCAGCATATTGTAATTCAAGTGTTATGAGAGAAAACTAGACTTCTGCACCTCCTCATGGCTCTGTTTTCAGGCTTTAAACAATCTAGGAGGCCAGGAAGGAGAGAGGTGTGTGAGAAGACAACACAGAAACCCACCTTTTGATTCACTAAATGAATGCAGCAGAAACACCGTAGATATGTCCACATAATAAGAGATGTGTTAAGAAAGATAGAAACATTCAGTACAATGTCCAGATAGAACCTTTAATTTACCATCTTTGGCATAAGTTGGTAAGAAACAATTATTTTCATTATCAATTAATTCATAAATATTTATTTGAATTACTGATAAGCCATTTAATCTACAAAATGTTATACACATTGGCAAATGACAATTCAATCACAAATTCCCAGTCTTAAAGTGGCAGTAGGCAGTATATTTTTGCAGCATTTGGCAAAAATTCCATAATAACCTTTCAGCATATTGTAATTCAAGTGTTCTGAGAGAAAACTAGACTTCTGCGCCTCCTCATGGCTCTGTTTTCAGGCTTTAAAAAATCTAGCCCGTGACGGGAGACTTTGACCAATCACAGGTCATTTCATTGATAGAGCGTTCCTATTGGCTGTGCTCCGGCCATGTGGCCAGAACTTGGCGTTCCTTCACGAGATTTCCCAATGGCACCAACTTTCTCATTTTACAGCTAAACAGTACACTACAAGATGATTCTGAAAACATGTGAGGCAAGAAATAGGTATTTACGTAACATAATATTGATTCATGTTTGATCAGCGCTGCCTAGTTTGACCGTTTGATCGGAGTTTGCGAGTGATTGACAGCCGGCTCTCATAGACGGCAGCTGGACAGCAGACCTCAGATCAGTTGTTTTCCTCCGGTCTGTGAAATCTTGCAGATGCCGTTAGGAGCACTGGAGGACACAGAGGTACATGATTTGTTTTAGGTTACCTGTTTCATGTACTACTGTCACGATATAGCGACCGTTTTATAAAAATAACTTTTTTTAATCACTTTTGCTCCAATCTCGCCTACTTCAGCTCTAACAAGAGTAATCAAACTGAGAGACAGTGTTGTCAATGCCAGTGTGTAAGGGAGAGCTGTTGTGTTGTTGAAAAAGGGTGAATTGTTTACCCCAGGAGTGCCCACACTTTTTCAGCATGCAAGCTACTTATAAAATGACCAAGTCAAAATGATCTACCTACTATAAAAATGCAAAACATATATTTATTTATAAATATATTGAGTATTCTTTATATGTACAATATATGTTGGTGTACCTTGCATAACTGCATGAACCCATATTGTACAATATAACTCTGTACATTTTTTGTCATTACCTTACTCTGATGACTTGCACTGAATGGAATCAGCCAGGGATGCATAGTCCGGACAGTAGCTGCTGATAGCCAGCCTCAAGCACACTTCCAAATGATCATCAGTCAAGGTGGAACGGTATTTGGACTTAATAATCTTCATGTGGGAAAAGGCTGACTCGCATAAATAAGTGGAGCCGAATAATGCAGTCAAGGAGGTAGCACATTTCCTCATGTTGGGGTACTTTTCCTCTGTGAGTAAGTTCCAGAACTGTCCATGAGCCCTGGACTTAAGCTGAATGTCAGCTTGTAGTGTCAAAATCTCATCCTCCACTCCAGATGAGTTCAGGTGAAACAGTGTTGCAATTTGTTGGCTGATGTCTATTTAAAAAAAAAAAAATGTAATTTTTTTTTTTTTTTTTTTTTAATGCCATGCGATCTACCCACACTACCTTTGCGATCGACCGGTAGATCGCGATCGACGTATTGGGCACCCCTGGTTAACCCCATCTTTCATTGACTGGTGCTGCAGCTGTGAGTGGACACATCACACCAACCAAACAGTAGCACAGGCCTGAGTCCCATGAGACACATGATTGGTTAACCAGTCACCATATGTACAGTGAGTAAGGGTGATGATGTAATATTTCAGCCTTAGGTCTGATGCCTTAGTCACGTTCTGGTTGCCTAGAAATTTTAGATTTCTCTTGCCCCCCTCCATGCCAAACATCAGTCTCAACAAACCACCACTTCACCTACATCATCTCGTGTGTGTGTGTGTGTGTCCCAGGGCTGCCGATTGGAAGCTGGACGCTCCCGACTGGACGGGTCGCATGCGAGTGACGGCCCGGGGCAAAGTGGCCTATGTGAAGTTGGAAGACAAAATCTCTGGTGAGAGGAGGAGGAGGAGAAGAAGCAGACAGAGCAGTGCCATTGTTTACTGGCACTGTCGCTGTTGTAAATCATTTCACTGTGCTCGCCATCCCCCCTCTCTCCGTTACTCATCTATTCCAAGGTGACCCAGCCCACGTCCAAGCATGCAGTTTTATTTTGAAGCAGACAGGGCTGATAATCTCTTTTTGTCTGTGCCAGTGCATTTCAGGTATTGGCATGCTTGTTTTCCTCAGATTATACTTCATATTGCCCCATTTTTTTAATATATATATAATCTGACATCATAAAACAAACATTTAATGTCTGTCCTTATTTTAAATTCAACGGTTTCTTAGTTGAGTTTTGGCTCAACTACAGTTTTTTTTCAATGGAGTCTGGTTGCTTTGGCGAGAGCTTCAGAAACACAGACTGTATAGCAGTCTCACAGCTAGGTAAACCAGTGAAAATATTCTAAATATAGCATACACTTTAACTGATATTGATTTTTTTAGGTCCACGTCCACAGCAGTGCATTGCTTTGCTTCTGTGCGGTACTTCCTGTCCTGAGTTTTGGCTTAGTAAATGTGAAATATATATATTTTTTAGTGTCTATTCATGATCCAAATTCCCACCGGAACCATTTTGCCAAATAGACAGTGAACATATTTCTTTTGTTTTGTTGTTCAGGGGAGCTGTTTGCCCAAGCACCAGTGGACGAGTACCCTGGCATCACAGTGGAAACAGTTAGTGATTCAAGCCGCTACTTTGTGCTCCGCATCCAAGACGACAACGGTGGGTAAACTGTTTGTTGCTATGCTATAAATATTTTCTAAATGTGCTCATAATTTAGACCACATTTGAACACCGTTGAAGCTGTTTAATTGTAGTCTAGAGATTATTAAACTGTCTGGTGTTTTTGTGTGTGTAAACCCTCCAACCCTTGTTTGTTGTGTTCATTCCTCTCTTCTCACAGGCCGAAGTGCGTTCATAGGCATCGGGTTCGGAGACCGAGGCGATGCCTTTGACTTCAATGTTGCACTTCAGGACCACTTCAAGTAAGCAGCTGCTTCATAGTGTGTCACGAATCATAACCAACAGAGTGTTGCAGGGATGACGTATTTTTGTAGGCCAACCAGGAAGTTAGCATCGCACTGGTTCCCTTGACAAAAAGCCAATGAGAGTTTTCCTTTGGGTTTTGGATTATTGCAGAAAATAAACTCTGTGGCCAACACACGTTTAAGATACTTACACGTTTTGTTCAGCAAGATAATCTTCACAAATGAGCAACACTTTTATGCTTTTTGAGGCGTGAATGCAAGCACCAGAAGTCAAATCTAACGTTAGGCTATGAACAAACTACTGGTGCCTTCAAATGAGGTCGTGTTTACCGTGTTCACGAGAAGAGTCCATATGAACGCCCCCCTCTTGTGCTATTCACAACCTCGTAAGTGGAAAGTTTCTGAAAGCTCCGAGTGCACGAGTTGTGACGTGTTTGTTGACATAATGAGTTAATATGTTGTAATTTTATTCGCATATTGTTTTCTTCGTAATTTTATAATATGTCTGAGGAAAATGTTGATATTCCCAACAGCCTCATCTTTTTCCTCTGTCATTATGCCTTTGCATTTCCTAATAATAATATATTTGCCGTTATTAAATAATAATATTGCCGTTGCTTAGCAGCGTTGTTCCCAAGAGTTAACCACTTAAACGCCAGGCATATCGTGTACACGACTTCCCATGTTGTAAACACAAGCTCACGAGTTTCATTTGAAGGCACCACACACCACGGTCACATGACTTCACGTCAGCACCACTAAGCTAAAGACGGGCTGGTTTTCGGCGTGATGACGTTTAGTGGTCTCGTTTAGCCACTTGTTAGCAACCGCCTTTTTTAAGACACGTAAAAGCCTTCAACATTCTCGAGTGGGATATTTACTGACGTATTTTAGGTCGTAGAACAAAATGTTAAAATCTCTTAAGCTTGTGTTAACCACAGACCTCTCAGGAATCTAACCAAAAACCCATTGACTTCTAAACCAGAAGTGCAAAAATGCTAACTCATTTCCGGGTTTTAGGACTCATTCCTGCAGCACTCTATTCAGTAGTGAATTTATTTTATTCTATTTTACTAAACTATCTTGTAATCCTTTTGCCTCTTCTGTCTCCCCGCGTCTTCTCCAGGTGGGTGAAACAGGAGGATGAGTTTAAGAAGCAGGCGCAGGCTCCAGACAACACCCCTAAACTGGACCTGGGCTTCAAAGAAGGACAGACCATTACTCTCAATATTGGGGTAACCTTATTTTCAGTCAATTTAAAGAGGACCTATTATGCTTATTTTCAGGTGCATACTTGTATTTTGGGTTTCTACTAGAACATGTTTACATGCTTTAATGTTCAAACAATGCTTTATTTTTCTCATACCGGCTGCAGCACCTCTTTTCACCCTCTGTCTGAAACGCTCTGTTTGAGCTCCAGGACTTCAACGAAGCTTTTCAGGCAGTTCAGGAGCAGTGTTTCTGTGGGGGAGAGTAACTCCCTTTGGCGTGGACTTTGGGCTTTATAACTTTGCAGACCCTTTATATGCACAAAAAAACTATATAACAAATTAAAGGACAGCAAAAAATCACAAAAGCATAATAGGTCCCCTTTAATGGTTATTGGTTTGGAACATCAGTGCTCTCAGTTTGACGATTGAACCACCAAATGTATACTACTATTTCAACATTTTTAACTCCTTTTTTATCTCCTTTGATATCTTTTCGCTGCAGTCTTGGACAAGAAATCTGTGAACTTGTTTAAACCCACACACGTCACTCATCCAGTTTTTGTACCTTTTCCAGCAATCAAAAAAGAGGGACAGGTCTCGCCCGCAGAGCTCAGGTGGCTTTGGGCTTCTTCCACCTCCTCCTGGGGGCAAGTTAGCCCCTCCTCCCGCCAAATCTACTAATCATAACACAGAGCCGTCTGCAGGAGGAAGTGACATGGGTAAGTTATTGTAACGCTACAGTATGGAAACGCCATCAAAGTCATGATGCACCTACTGTAATTACAGTCTGCTTTTTGGTTTTGTTTTCTCATAATCTGGAAATAAACACATCATGAT
The DNA here is from genome assembly GCF_043250625.1 of Sebastes fasciatus. NCBI lineage: Eukaryota > Metazoa > Chordata > Actinopteri > Perciformes > Sebastidae > Sebastes > Sebastes fasciatus. The sequence goes on from NC_133806.1 coordinate 14,897,955, forward strand.
CTCCACATAAGAAGCTCTGTTGTCCTGTAATCATACAATAATTATTCCATGATCACAAGATAGTAATTTGATAGCTTGTCATATCAAGAACACACAATAATATGTCGTGATTACAAACTGTGGAAAAAATGTTTTTTCATTGTTATGTTGAGGTAACAAAATTTACAGTATTTCCTATTGTCATGAGAAAACAAAATTTGGAGAAAGATTGTTGTTCTTTTGGCCAACATATCTATCGGTAAGCATAGCATTGTCCTCACCACTGTTACTGTAGAGACAGCCCAACCCAATCTTAACTTAAAGAGATAGTTCAGGTGTTTTGAAGTGGGGTTGTATGAGGTACTTATCCATAGCCAGTGTTTTTTAGGTGGGCCTTTCTTTCAGATGGCTATAATACGTTTTGCTGCTGGCCCCATCCTCAGCAGTACATGGCTTTGCTTCCGTGCGGTAACTCCTGCCTGTTTCTCCAAACTGGGGGCGTGCCGGCCGTCATCTAACACTGACTATGGATAAGTAGCTAGCTCACACAATCCCAATTAAAAACACCTGAAATATCCCTTTAATTGTCAAAATCAGTATTCTAAAGGAAGGTTCAGCATTTAACATTGTTACCCCAATAATCCTTTCCACTGCAGCTTTACTTCCATGTTCAACCTGCAGGTCGTTGTAGATCGGTGCAGCTGTTTCATTTACAGTGAGAGTGTGACCTCAGAAGTGGTACATAATGAGAGTTCAGTTAATGGTTAAGGGAAAGTTATTTCCTTGTTGAAAGCTTGTATTTCCTTGGCTCCACTGGAGACTGTTGTAAAGCTGTTTCCAGTGGAGCACTTGTATCCACAGTCTTTACAATGAACGTGGTGAGTGCAATGTTATGCTGAGCTGTAGGAATACTAACCAAAACTATGACATATAGACTCCAGTTGTAAAACACTGGAATTTTCCTTTAAAAAAATATTGTTGCCCCCGCCCTCTCTGGCCATCTGTAGTATAGGCGCTCAAACACCGCAAATCTCCTAAAACTAAAATAGTTTTCTACGCAGCACCCCCAGTGGTGTCTAGTCATGCACACAGTTTCTGTTTCCTGTGCTGAGGTTTGGTGATGCACGTCTCTGATATTTCTGCAGCCATCTGAATACAATTGAGGTGAATTTTGGTTGCGGTGTTCAAATTTAAAAAATGCAATTTGTCTTTCCACAAATGATTTGTCAGGATCATCCAGAGACCTCACTGCAAACAGTTTTCATTGGAACTACAAAAATAGGCCCAAAGAAAACTTGACTTGACTTGCCCGTGTACAAATTGTTTTATTTATTAGCGGTTATCAAATAACAACAAAGACCAAACTTAATTGTCAAGTATAATCTTTATTTAAGTAAATTATTCTGGAATTTCGCCCACATCCTCTAACGCCACCCAACCAAACTCCAGTTTCCAGGATAATTGAAATGCTCGCTTGCACTTCAGCTAATAAACATTGTCTTTACCCGCCGCAATTTTCTCACAAATGCCCGGTACTGCGCATGCTGTGCAAACCTCAACAGAGATGAGAAGGAAGCGAGATGGCTCACTCCTTTGCTACTTCCATCATCAGCTCTGCAAAAATGATGTCTTTAATTCTTTTTTATGGGGCAAGTGAGTTGCTAGATTTAATAGCCCAATGGGGCATTTTACTTGCCTTGGGAAAGCCTTATTGTTGAGCCCTGCTGTTTGTTGAAAGAGTCATTGCTTTTAAGTTTCAAATCTAACTTTTCAACGGTTTAAGGAGTAAATATGAAGCCCCATTCACCTCCATTGTGTTTGGTGGTGGAAGAATATCAGTGGTCAATATCTCAAAACCTCAGCATATACTAGTGGAACTATCTGCATGGCTGGATACCTTTAGGTTAAGTGGGAAAGTGCTGTATTTTTATTTATCATTTGGGTGAACTTTCCCTTTAGCAGGACATTCATAGTGGGTGACATTACAGAATATATCAGAATAAATGTCTACGATTGTTGAATTCTTAAACTGATTAGAAACAAACCATCACATCAGAAATCTATATTTTTCTTACTTTCTCAGAGGTGCATTATGTTTCTGTTTTATTTTTTTTAACCACCAGGTTGTTTGCTAGACCTGGACACCAGTAACTCCAACTCAGAGGCTCCATCCAACGCCACCGCCACCACAGCCAGCTCTGACCTGTGGGGAGACTTTGACTCTGTATCCCCAAAGTGAGGGGAAGTACATTTAGTTTTTCTCCCTCTTTATCTCTCTGTAAATTTATGCTGCAACTTTTTGCAACTTTTGTTTTTCCCCGTTACGGGGTCCCGTATCTCTCCCTGCCAAGCAGGGTAACCCCCTGTACTAGCTTGTTTTATTTTAGTTCAGTCTCTTGTGGGTTTTGAGCTACACCCAGACCTCACAGTCCAGTCTTAATTTAGGCCATCACACTCTCCATCCCCATTGTTCTTGGCGATCCTCTTCCTTCTCCTTCTGAACATCCACTCTAGCTCTCTAGTTTACATTTTCCTGTTTGAATTTTCTCCTCCTCTCAATGTTTTATTTGCTGATTTCTATCGTAGAGTATACATAATAGAAATATGAGCAAGGGAGACATAATCAGAAATGATGATGAAATCTAATTAAATCTAATAATGAATGAATTTTCTGTACAGAGAATATTTATTTTAAATGTATATATTGTCGGTAGTTTGTAATTATTGTCATTGGTGTTGTCACCTGTATGTTCTGTAGATTATTTTATCGCCAAGTCTCCAGCAGTGGGACTGACTATATGCACTGACTGGCAGTTTACTCTGTCTATGTAGTTAGTAACGCATAAAGTCTGCATTTAACGCAGGGATTGTTCAAATAGACTTAAGAGTTTACCACACAATGATTTTACTTGAAAGAAGCTGATTTACAGCCTAGGTGTGCTCTTTAGTGCTCTCTAGTGGCTCCATAGCATCAGATGTCAAATCATGCTGCAGCTGTTGAACACATATTTCACGTGGGATGGGTCCTTTGGCACTGTGTGCATTGTTTTAACTGTAAAGCAGTACAAAGAGACAGGGAAGTAGGAATGTTTGGGGTGTTAGCGAAAGAAAGAGAGACATCAAGCGCTTTTATCTTCGCCTCAAGGGGAAACAGAGATGATTTAGTCCACGTTGTGTCATCTCTACTCAGCCCAGCTGTTAAAGCTGCGACTGGTGAGTCATTAAGGTCACGACCTCTCTCCTCCTCAATGAATAGGTCTGTGTTTCTGCACCGTCCCGTCAGTCTGGGGAGAGCTTCGTCTCCTTAAGTCTTTATGAGAAGGTGGTCATGTCGCAGAGCTCAAACACAGCATGTCGTACTGTACAAACAGAGTTTTAACTGTGAACTTCAATTCCATGTTAAGATGTAATGTCGTTAATGGTATTCTGATGAATGCAACGTGGGACCAAGCTCGTCTGTGTTCGATGCAGTGTTTTGTTGTGATATTGTCATGTACAGAGAGCTGGATTATGTTGCACTGATTTCACATGCACGTTGTGTGTTGTGGCAGATGACAGTGACATGTGGTGGATGTCGATTGGAGTTGGAACACACAGCGATTGTGTGAGTGTGAAGCCCTAAACAATGTCTGTCAGTGTTTGTTTACTGTTTAAATGATATGCATCGCTCCCAAATGTTACTTGTTATTCAAACTGTATAATGTATATGGAAATATATATATGCAAAGAAAAACATAAAGATATCACTCAGTGACCATAACTTTAATTTGTTGTTTTTTTCTCCTGAATAAACCGAGTGAAAAAGAACAAATCAATAAACAAATAACTGAACAAATGTTATATATTTTTTGGATACAATAGTGCACATAATACTGGACTGTCAACGAGTACACAGAGTGGGTCTTTCTTTGTACAATGAAATGACTCAGTGCTGTTATAGGCCCATTACTACAGTACTTTAAATGGATCGTAAACCGTGGAAGATTTCATCTGTGTCCAAAAACACACAGATGAAATGAGCTTATATATTCACACACAAAATACTAATACATAAACATAGATATGACTCAGCACACTGGTGCGAATGTGTGAAAGAGAAAGAAAGAAAGAAAGAGACCCCCAGGTGTCGAGAGGTGGATTTATGATGTTATGGGCTGTTTTTATGACGACGTCCCTGGTTTGTGTCTCTAAGAGAGGCTCCGTCCTCACAGGTGGTCACATCGCCATCCGGGGCCCCATTAGGCCTTGTTTGCCCAGGTTTTGGGGTTGCTACGGCGATTGCGACAGAGTTTTCTATTATTTGACCTCTCGACACGCCTGGGCCACCCGGACCTCTCTCTGCACAGTTCGGCTGTAATGTGCAAAAGACACAGATGATTTAATGACAATAAATGCACGATCACGTATCCAGCATCGTGCTTGTTTTATTTGCAGATTGTCTCACCTTTCAGATACTCGTCCTGTTGGCACACCGTCCTCATACAGATCTCATTGTTGATCACGTAGACACGAGGAAGGCTGCATCAGAAACAGGAGAAATCACGAGTTTAGTAAAAGAGCTGTAGTCATAGTTTAACCAGTGGTGGAATGATGTACAATTTTGAGGTACTCAAACTCAAAGTATTGCCATTTTCTCGGCAACTTTATACCTTTACTCCACTACATTTATGTGACTTCTGTAGTTATTGTTAAGATTAAGTTATAAACTTTAAAAAAGCTGCTCGCAAATGTATGCATCAGCAATATGAATCCAATAATAACATCAAAACACTGACAGGCTATTCTGCTGCATAACAAGTACTTTTGTGTATGATACTTTGAGTACATTTTGCTGATAATGCCAATATGCTTTGACTTAAAGGCCATGAAATGATTTATTCAATCAGCCTCTTATTATGAGCAATACAGTCTGCCATGAACACACACTGTTTTCTGCTTTTCTTTCAAAGTTATTTATCTATTTGTGGTTTATTTCACATGAGAGATTTCAGTATTTCTGTTTCTCTTCTCGCTGTTATAGCAACTCTGTTAGCCCTGTTAGCTGCAAACCGTCGGCTCAGCCGTCGCCACGATGAGAGCTGCGTGGAGGCACTAGATGTGCTCTGAATTTGGTATCAAGCACCTTTAAGTATTTCTCTATGACATTCAATATTTATGACTAAATAAGCAACAGTCAAAGTTAAAATTTAGAAATAACGCACAGGTTTTATTTAGGGCGGCTGTGGCTCAGGAGATAGAGCAAGTCGTTCACTAATTGGAAGATCGGTGGTTCGATCCCCCGCTTCTCCTGTTTGCATGTCGAAGTATCCTTGACCAAAAATTGCTCCCGAGGGCTGTGCCATCGGTGTGTATGAGTATTTAGATTACATCCTGATGACCCGGTTGGCACCAGTGTATGAATGGGTGAATGCTGACATGTAATGTAAAGATGTAATGTAATATATCTTTAGACTACTAATAATATATGCGATATAAATGCAAGTCCATTTACCATTTACCATCAGTACTGTGCGGGAGTGGTTTGATCAAATTTGATAGACAGTGGCCCTTTCTTTTTTTCACCTCTGATCTTTCCAATGCTAAGTATGTTTAAGAAACAGTCATGGAAGATGCTGGAGTGAGACACTAAGACATTCACTGCTAACTCATAAAAGTCATTTTGCAGGTAAATTACTAAATTCGAACTGGTGTTCTGTAGAAAGATCGCAGACCACCTGTAGAGACAAAGAGAACCAATACATCTCTTGATGGGCCGGTGAACCGAGTACATCCTGGTGCAAGCATACATCTCCTCCCTACAGTCTGCAGAGACAGAAAGAGACAAGACATGTTTAAATTGTATTAATCAAAATGACAAGATGAAGCACGCAAAACCTTCAGTTCACGGGGCCTCCTGAGAGGCAGGTCAGAGGTCAATCTGCTGTCGCTCACTGGGTGGCAAGGTGACTCCAGGTGCCGGGTTGCTTTCTAGAAACGAAGAAAGAAAACACGATCAGGCTGGGAAAACACCAGTGACCCGTTGCAATGACTCACACAGACTGACAGATGTCATGCAACATAACCCGTCCTGATCTAAAAGTGTGACTTATGAGGAGAAGAGCATTACCGGTCGGCTGGTCTTGGGTTTGGGCTACAGCTGCGAGCGCTGTGGAACAGAAACCACATGAGGGGAGTGTTTCGCAGCATAAAAACAAACACCACAGCGACTCAACCGTAATTAAACAAGATGATTTGTGTGTTCTGTTTGGCAGCGTTACCGTGGAAACTGCAGAGGAGCAGGACCACTGGAAGGCTGCCCATTCCTTCAACTTGTAAGAGGGTGAGCTTTACGAGCTGGAGGAAACCAAAGAGGAAAAGAGTCGGGATGATTTCACAGAGTGGAACTGTTCAATATCCTCACTCAGGATTTTTGTTGCTGTTTATGTTTCCTTTAATCTCCTCGCATATAAATGCTCCCAGGTCACTGTAATGTTTTCCCTGAGGCTTTGCTCCAGCTAAAAACACACAGAGTAGTGCTGTGTTTTGGTTGTCATCGTTATAGAGAGGTGCCTGATGTCATTTTGCTGTGGAATAATCTGTTCTGCGGTTTATTTATGCAGACTTTGGACTGCTTGTAAACAACTAGATAAAGTAGCAGAGCAGGAACTGTAAGAAAAAAGTTTTTAATGACACTTTCTACATCTGAAAATGTGTTTTTCTGCTTGCCCTAACTCATTTACTTGCTCTTTCTCCTTTCCTCTCCCGCCCTGCATCATTCCTCTCGTGATGTGTCAGTGCAACTTTGGAGTCCAAGACGTGAGTTCTCTCTAAAGAATGTGTTTTTTTGTGCCCTATTTGAGCGCCCCTCCGCCCCTCCTCTGGTACAGTCGCACATTCTTTTCCAGCTTTCTTTTCATAGAGCATATTACTGCTTTCCAACTTGTACGATCATCACAAAGCACCTCTGAGCATTGACAGTTTTATCACAAGTTCCGCTCTGACGATCCCAGAGTCACACATTTGCAATTACCGAATTGAAAGATTGCCCTGGTTTAACTGGATGCATTCCTCTGATGATCTGTTTGTGAGAATGTTTTTCACTGCTTTTTCTTACTGAACTCTGCATGCAACCACACATCACATTGAATCGGTTAATAAGCCAAGCATTCACGCTTACATTTCATGATTATTTCTAATCAATAGGAAATATCCTTCCATTAGTATCTGTGAATGTGACATATCCTGATGCTCCTCTGTGTATTTCCTACAGTGTATGAGTTCAAATCAAGTGAAAAAGAAGCATAATTAACTCATACTCACAACTTTTGCTGTCGTCCACAACTGCTTTAGATTTTATGAATCTTTTGTCTTCTCTTCTTTCTCCTCCTTCCCTCTCCTCCTCCCTCCTCCTCCTCCTCCTCCTCCTCCCCTTGTCCTCCTAACCATCACAGTTTTCTTGCTTTTCACTTTTTTTTGTCCTGCCCCAATCTGGTAAAAAATGTAGTGTGCAGCCACAACCTGATGTTGTTCGTGAAGACTTGTTCCTCTGTGGTTCACACAAACACACCTTTTTATTGCTCATCTTGAGCAGATATGTTCTTCAACAGATATATAGTTCCAGTACCTCAGTGTGTCAGTGTCTCATCACCACACAAAGTAAAAACATTAAGACAGTCAGTTGCTCTTGTTCATTAAAAAAGGCTCTATTAAATTTGTGAAGGCACACAAGTGACAGAGAATTTTTAAATACCCTTTTCTCTATACTCAAAGTCTTTGTAAACACATAAGTAAAGACTAACTGTATTTATTGAAGATAATAAGATCAGAGATGCAGTCTTGTTTTTTTACTTGTTGTTTCTCCTGTTTGGATTTGTTTGGACAAAATTAAATAATGACGCATTTGAAAAACACAAATGAGAACAAGAGGGAACCAACCACAGTGGGCCTCAAATTTGACTTTTGCACTTCTTCATGTAACCAGCAGGTGGAGCAGTGCACATAGAAAATGTTTTTTGGCCTCCACATACAATCCTATGCAGGTGTCAGTCAACAAATGTTTGCTAAACAGATGGAACAGTTAATGCCATTAAGTGTGTCAAGGCCCAGAGAATTAGCCATCCTAACCCGGGATATGTCTCTGCTGTACTAATCAGTGACAGTCCCATGTTTTAAACACATTTCACCTTCCCAGGTCACGTGTTGCACATCCTGAACATCCATGTATGATCCAAGTTTGTTTAGTGCTAATTTAATGCTGAAACGATTAGTTGATGAATACAAAATTCCTAAAATATTAATTGATTAACTGTTTAAAGATAGATTTTTTTGGTTATATTTGTTGAAATTCTTATTACATCCCGACAGCAATCAATAAATCAAAAGAATCCAGTATACACTCTGCTCGTGCACTCATTGCACATCACTGGAGTCCTCCACAAGCTACTAGATTGACGGCTGTGAGTACTAGCAATAGGCGTGTTTGTTGTTTACGTTGATTACAATATGTTTATGTCCATAATGATTTTTGGGGGAGTGGCTTTGAGGGAGACTTGAAGCGACGGGCTGTCAGTGTTGCCGACTTGGTGACTTTCTCTCCAGATTTAGGGAGTTTTTGAGGTGGTGCTGCTCGCTACTTTCATTGGAAAAGAGTTGGCAACACTGGACTGGGTTTTTCGGGTGGATAATTTAAAAAAAACTAGCATAGTCTAGCTAGTTTCTTAAAGTTACTGACCCTAGCTTTAAGCAAAAAACACCAGATATTCTGTTTTACATAACTGTAAACTGATCTTTGGGTTTTTGACTGTTGGTCAAACGAAAAGAGATAGAAGAGGTCACCTCAGGCTCCAGGAAGGTGTGATTGGTATGATTTATTATTTTCTGACATTTACAAGGTAAACTATTAATCAATTAATGCAAATATAAATACATTCATTGTTATATCACGAGTTGCAGCTTTAATTTATTTTGCTCGGTTTGTTGTGATTTTGAGAATGCATATCTTCGAGGGAAGTGTTCAGAACACCAGTTAAAGGTGCTCTATACGATATCCAGAGCATTAATATAGCAGCAAACAGCTATTTGCTATGTAAAGATATAGAGGAGTAATGTCTACCTGAGCAGAGAATGAAGTCGCTCTCCATCTGTGTGTGTTGTAATCAGAACTTCTCCTTGCTTTGTTGACATAGCTGGACCTACCTTTTAGTGCATGTTCGTGCATGTGAGCGTGCACCAATGGCTAGCTCACGACCGCCGCTCTGCACTGCTCACTGACAGCGGTTATAGCTGATAAAGGCGCAGTCGAGGAAGTGTCTCACCCACCTCCGGATGAATGTATTTGAGGAGATCATATCTGCCCTTACAGACTCCATTAAAAAGAGATTTTCGTAACTGTGTGATGTTTAGCATCATTTAGCGATATTTATACTTAATTTATTCCTGTGAGTGGTTTTGGAATATTGTGCATTAACAGGTGATGGCATCAATAACATTTTTGTAAGGTAAGCACTTAAATTAAGTTATAACTGTGCAAGAGTTCATTTTTCTGAAAACGTATTTGCTCAGTTGACTTAATTAGTAAAAAGCATCACCATGTGGATCCTGAGAAAGTTTGTGATCCATGATTGGAAACCCCAAGCTATAGTCAGCTACTCATATTTCTCTGTTTTGTTGACTTTTGAGACTATTTCTAATGTCTAGTAACAAAATGACAACTCTTACCAGCAGAAAGGTATTAAATCTTGCACGATTTGATTCATTGACAATTGGAATATTAGGGATTTAAACAAATCTTGCAGAGAGTTTTATGCTTGCATGTGTATAAGTAAACATCTCTGACGTCCCACAATTCCTTAATCATCAGTTTACTTACGCTATCCTTCAGATATCCCAAGGGGTTATCTGTGCAAAGATGAAAGTGACCATCAAGGTCTGACCCCTTGGGAGGGATTGGGAGGGAAACTTGACTCTGCACGGACCGGACTAATAAAAATATTGCCACACATTCCCTTCAACTCTCACTGGCTCTCACCCTACGGGCCTGTTCAGCTCAAGAGGGACACACTCATCATCCCCTTGACATATCGGGGCTACACGGTCTCCAGGGTGAGGGTGCTGTGGGGTGTCCCTAACAAGGTCGACCGGGCGAGGCCGATGACAGCTTGACAGATGGAGGCCATGTACGCAAAAGAGAGGAGGAGAGGAGCCAAGAGGGACGATCAAACCTTTGAATCTCTCTGCTCACGCTGCCCTGGCGTGGCAGGAAAGAAGAGCTTAATGGGGCAGAGAGCAAGAAAGTGAGCAAGAAAGAGAGGAGTAAAGGAGCCAGGTGCTGGAGGACCCAGGGAGAATGGTTGGGGCCAACATGCCAGATCGTAAACACATGATAATCTCTCGACTTGTTTATTAGTTAGATGGCATGGCAAGAGGCATGCTCTGCAATATATACTCTCCCACCGACCTCCTTTTCACCCCAACACTCCTCCCTCTCTCTGCTTCTCTCTTACTGTCGGTAGCTGTGCTTTCCTAGGCATGAACACACACACACACACACTTTCTCTGCAGCTAATAAACCTTCCCATTAGCACGTTGTGATTCTCAGTAAATGCTCACTTGTGACGTACTACAAAGTACATCTAGTGTTGTTTGTCAGTGCTGCAAAAGTGATAATTTGTTGCTCCTCTAGTGAATCATCGCTCTCGATCCTGTTTAAGCAATTAAAGTAGTTGGACCTCAACAAGCAGCCAGGTGACAGAGGAAGCTGTGTGTGTGTGTAGGGGGAAAATAAGGCCAGGATGACTCAAGTGTTTTGCCTCACAGCGAGGGTATACATTTCAGACATTTGGCCTTATGAACTCTTTATTTGCTCTACTCTGCCCATCCATCCAGCTCTCATATCGGTGTCTGTTTTTGCAGCTACATCTCTTGCGACATGAGACATGTTTTATCAGGTATCTGTCTTAATATCTGTTACACCTTCACCACATCATTTACCAGCTGGTTGTCTGCACATCCTTCATCCATGCCACCTGTGGTAATCTGTGTTGCCTAAACATCTGTTTTTGAGAACGTGAAGCTCTCCTCTAAAGACAAAAACAAGGGAACCTGCTGTATGTAAGATATAAAATATACATTTTGAAGATGCTTCATAGGCAGTGAATTTGCCACCATGCCTTCACGAAGTGTTAACGTTTCTGTCAAAGTGAGCTTCATTTGATACCGGCATCATGAAATGTGAATTTTGCTGACATTATAAATCTAAATCTGATGTTATCAGATTTTGCGAGCATGTCTGTCATCTTCACAGATGTCTAAAGTGTCCGTCGTGACTTGGAAGTAAAAACATGAATTAAAGTAAAATGAGCTGCATCTCCCCTGACATTACAGTTAATGAGGACATTCATGTGTAGCTGTCCTTGTTTCTCCTGTTTTCATCATCCCTGCTATCTGTCCTCGTGGGCCTCGAGCAGATTTGCACCTCGATCAGCATCTTTCTGTTGGCACTCCATTGTCTCTGTGGTCTGAACCATGTGTTTCCATTTGTCAGGCTGTGGTTCCCCCACCCGGAGTGTCACATGAGCCCTGTGTCCTTTGTTTCCCGGTAAACAACGCATCCCAAACAGCCGTTACTAATGGAGAGAACCAACTCTTACCAAAAAAAGTTTATTCAAGTGTGCTGTTTGTATACTTCTTTTAAACTTAAAATAAGAGAGTGTACTTTCAGTTTTCTTTTGATGTACTTATCAGAGATATACTTAACAAAATTATACTTATATACAGTATACAGGAAAGTCTAAGAATACTTGGCTTATGCTTACTTTTTGATAGAGTAGCCTATCGGAGTGTGTGAGTTTGTAAATGTATGTTTTGATATGAATTTAATTCAATTCATCAATAATTTTTTTGCAACGTTTTTGCATTCTCAGTTCACCGTGCGTGGATGCATGCGAGAAAAACTAATGTTATTTATTTATTTTAATCTCATCACAAAACATCAAGTCAAATAGCAAAAGGAGCAAATCTCTTAATGTAATACATAAATCATTGGCTAAGTACTATAAGTTGAAGAAAACGTACAAGTATACTTGCAGTAAAAACTAGTAGTTTACTGAGAGTATACTTTAAAGTGTACTTTCATGAACTAAAAAGTGGGCTACAAGTATATAACTAGTATACTATGACAGTATACCTATGGGACACAGCTAAAGAAGTAGTACTTGGTTCATGTTACCTGAGAAGACAAAGGTCCAGGGAGGGAGTGAATGAAAGGTAGAGGGTTGCATGAAGTAGATGTGACTACAGAAGATGAAAGGGAAAGACGAGCCCTAAGTGACATGAGATTAGGAACACAGGGGAGCAGTAATCAGCACGAGGGCCGAGGATAGAAAGAGGGCAGAGACGAGGGAGTTAACAGACAAGATGGGTCACGGTGTTCCATCAGATTGTGCTGTTACAGGCCTGCAGGCGCCAATGGCACCCTGACTTTTGCATTTGGAGGGCTGCGGAGTGCAGATAGTCGGAGGGAGGTGATGATGTGCACGGTTTGTAAATAGATGGGTCTGGGGTCTATTTATAAGTCCATCTGGAGTGGCCCTTAGCACAGGGTTTTGCACAGGCCCTACTGACACATACACGCACACACACACACACACACACGACTGCACTGCACATTAGCAGCTCGCTACCAACAGGGATACACTCCAACTTGAAACTGAGACATTGTGCACACTGCACATGCAGCGGAATTAAAAACAACTCCAAAAGTTAATTTTGAAGGTGTATTTTATGAATTTTTTGCTGAACAATTTCTTTGCATCTGCAGTGGTAGACAGTTGTTAACATCATAGCATGATTCAGTGGTGGCTATAAGCAATATGAAAGCATTCTTCTGGGGGCACTGCAACAGGAGTGCAGGTGATTTTTCAGCCAGGGATTGTCCTGTGTGACAGATGTAGGACAACTATCCTCAAGAACAGCACGGAGGTCAGCCTGCACGTGTGCAGAGTTTCTCGTGATGTTTGTTATAACACGTCAATCAATCATGTATCCAAGTACAGTACAGTTTGATATACTATAATATAAAGGGCCTTTTAGCTTCGGTGTGAATACATATATTTTTATTTTGTTTATTTATTTTTATTATTTTAATTTTATTTTGTTACAACAGATATATTGTACATAATTTTCACATTTTTATTGCCCTTTTTTTTACTTTATTTATGCTTCTTGACTGTTTGCAGTACTTGCTTCTCTCTTTTATTTCCTCTACATGGTTGTCAATAAACCTGTTTCTGATTTCTGATTCTGACCTCATGTCTCCTGTTTGCAGGTAGTAGGTTATGCCCGCGGTTTGCATCATGTAAACTTGGAAGAAAACCACGTTGGGATCACTATCAGGTTGTATTGTTCAGTCCAATTTTAGATGTGCTTTGCTTCGTCTGTTCTGCAACACCTGTTGCTTCACTGCATCAAAGATCAGTCTCTTCTTTCCATACCTACACTTGTAAAGGGTTCACAAGTTGTCAATGATTATTTATGCATAATTGATTCTTTATTTCATTATTTACACATAAAATCATGTAGCCTGGTTTATAGCTCACTTGTTGTATTCATAAATTATGAAATAATAATTATTACAACATTACTTCATTATTTATTAGGTCTATTTCAGTTGCAGCAGCAACCGGACCTTATATAGCCTGTTTACCTTAGAAGGTCACTTGCACTTTTGCACTTTTATATCAAATTTGATTTTACTGTTGTGGACTGACTGTTTTATTTTACTTAATTTTTTATTCTGTCTCAATCTGATCCGATGTGTTTTATGTTGTGGTCTTATTGTGTGTGTTATTCTATGGTCTGGATCACTGGATCAAAACAGAAATCCCTGTGTGGGATAAAAAGTTGATCTGATCTGAGTATTGTTTCTATTTGTATTGTTATTATTATGTTTATTATTATATTTATTTTAAGTGAACTCATTACCAACAATTTATAAACCCTTAATGAGTTTTTCTAGCTTTGAAAAATTAAAATGTCTCCTGATCCCCTCCGGTTCTGCATTAGAAACATTTATATTTTAGTCAATAAAGATCAGGGATCCTGAGGTCAGGTTGGGTTAGTGGGGGCTTTAAGTGACAATAATAGCAGTGGAGTTTCAGTGGGGGCAGTTGTCCTTATAGTGCAGTGGTTTGCTGTTGATTTACAATTGTATATGAACCATGAAGTACTGTTCTAAAATGCAATTTATCTTAAATGTGTAATTCGAGACTTAAACCTTCAGAAGGCAGAATGTTTATTGGCATCATTGGGCAAAAATTCCATAATAACCTTTCAGCATATTGTAATTCAAGTGTTCTGAGAGAAAACTAGACTTCTGCTCCTCCTCATGGCTCTGTTTTCAGGCTTTAGAAAATCTAGCCCGTGACGGAAGACTTTGGCCAATCACAGGTCATTTCAGAGAGAGAGCGTTCCTATTGGTTGTTCATTCAATCGAGGCAGCTGTCAATCACTCTCGAACTCCGATCAAACGGTCAAACTAGGCAGCGCTGATCAAATATGAATCACTATTCTGTTACTGTAATGCCTGTTTCTTGCCTCAGATGTTTTCAGAAACATCTTGCAGCGCTGCCTAGTTTGACTGTTTGATTGGAATTTGTGAGTGATTGACAGCTGCACAGAGACGGCAGGCTCCAGCTCTGCTCTGATTGGTTGTTTTCCTCCGGTCTGTGAAATCTTGCAGATGCCATTAGGAGCACCGGAGGACACAGAGGCACATGATTTTTTTTAGATTACCTGTCTCATGCACTACTGTCAGGATATAGTGACCGTTTTATAAAAGTAACTTTTTTTTCTTTCTTTTTAATCATATTTGCTCCACTTCTACCCACTGCAGCTTTAATATGAAGCTGTATGTGTAACTCATGAACTGTATCTCATGAGAAGTTAAATACAAGGAGTTTATTGTACAACAATTGCGATACAGTACTATACATCTTGTAGTTTCAAACATCATACTGTCTACAGACTCTTTTCATTAAGACACATATACACACACACTGGAATATAAACAACAATGGAAGTGGTAACTTCCAGGATATTTATAAAAAAAATATGAAAATATAGCACCTTATAGGTTATACATTTGTATTAGATTTAAATCTATAATCATACACAAAAATACATGTTTTTCAAACATGTTACATTCATTTCAAACCTGTCTTTTATAAAGACAAAGCTTATCTCTCCCCTCTTCCCTCCCTCACCAGCTCCTCTACTACACCTCCTCCCTCTCTTATTTTCCTGGCCTCCTTCTCTGCCTCCTGCGCCTTCCTCTTCTCCTCCATCTCCGTCTCCGTCAGCCACGGCCCTCCCAGGTAGCTCAGGATCTCCTCGGAGCTCCCTCTGTGTTTGGGCTCGGGGTGGAGCAGCTCCTTGAAAAGAGTCATCACCAGCGGGCTGAGGCCCTCAAACTGTGAGGGAGGGGGGTTGTCCCTTTGGTTCTCCTTCATGATCGTATAACTGTCTATTTCCTCCTCACGCCTCCACTCACCATCTCTCATCTTCTCCTCCTTTTCGGCCTCGCGGTCAAACCACTCCTTGAACCTTCGGTAGCCGCGGTCGTCGTGGGTGCTCTCCTGCCAGGGGAAACAGCTAGTTAAGAGGCAATAGACGAGCACGCCGAGGGCCCAGCTGTCAATGCAGGGCTCCACTGTTATCCAAATGTCCTCTACGTCCTCCTCATTCCCATCCCAGTTGTTCTGAACCTCCTTGGAAGGTTCCACCTCAGGAGTGCAGAAGGGTGACTCGTACCAGACGCCGCGAACGGTGGCGCCGATGGCCCGGGAGAGGCCGAAGTCGCCCAGTTTGACCCAGCGGCAGGAGCTGTCGCACAGGAAGATATTCTCAGGTTTGATGTCGCGGTGGACGAAGCCCAGGGAGTGGAGATGTGTAACGGCACCGCTCAGCTGGGCCATCACCCTCTGGACACACTCTTCGTCCACGCCAACCTGAAACAGAAAGATCAGCACCTCAACATCAGAAAACAACACTCTCTATAACTTACTACATATTAGATGACAGATGGAAATAAGGTGTTAGAACATCGCTGGCGAAAACACACAACATCTGCGTCATCAAACTGGTTGGTGACGCTCTTGGAAACCCTCCCTTTACATGTGTTCTCCCATGAGGGCAGGGTGCCCTTCCTCTTATCAGTACTCTATTATGTTCTTGGCAGTGACACAAACACAGAGGAGGGCGAGCTGGAAGCCTTTATCAAGCAGGTCTCAAGTTTTTGCTGACGGAATTGAGAGTTCAAAAGGGCAGGGTCAGCAGTTACAATTTCCACGAAATCCCTACTAAAAAGCCACACTGCAGCATTTTGATTATCGGGTATAGCTAATAGATGGATGGGCATTAGTAGGATATAAATGTAGGGTTCCAACCCAATAAAACATTCATGCAAGCTCATGTTCTGCTGAAATTAACTCTTCATTTTACAAGAAAAAGTATGTTAGTCTGGACATACCATGCAGGGTGTTAACAGCACATTTCATGCCACATATCAGCCAAACTGACCTCTGACACTATCACACTGTAGAGGTCACCGTATAGACCGGCTTGCTGGGCAAACACATAGTAGGACGGCGTGGAAAAGAAGATGCCGAGGGCCCGCGTCAGAGACGGGTGGGTGCAGTAAGAAAGGGAGAGGTTGTATTCACGCAGGAAAGAGGTGAGCGAGGTGGACTCACGAGGGAAGAACTTCAGAGCCATGGGGGTTCCTGAAGGGAATGAAGCAAGACAACATGTTTTGAACATCTCAACACCTTTAGTCAAAAAGCTGTCATCTGCGATGCAATGTGAGCGTTATCCATCATTGACACTGCGAACAGATATAACTTCCCCTTTGGGACGACTCTGTTACACAGCTACGCCCAAGGTGCAGCAATTCAATCTCGGAGAACGTCCCAAAGCGCTTCATTACAGCAACAGAAGGTTAAGTGAACACTATCGAAAGGCAGATCTGTGCTCACGTTACTGCAGCGTTGACCCGACATGACATGTAAAGAAACGTGAGCCTGAGGTAAATGTGCTGCAGCGGACATTTACCATTTCATTCATTTCAGATTGGGCAGTAGGAGGTTTAAAAGCTTAATCAAAACTTAATTAAACATATTAGCAATGGGAAATTTGAATGGCAATTTCATACATTGTTGCAGACTGATTGAATTGAGATGGTCTTGACCTTTAACCTTTTAGTCTTGCATTACTAACCTCTCTTCCTGTGTACAGCTAACATGACCTTTCCGTAGGATCCCTCTCCCAGGAGCTTTACCACCTTGAAGTGTTCAGATACCTTCAGATTGGGCATGGACTGCGCCGACAGGAAACATCGCTCGTCAAGTTCCTGAGCTGCTGCAGCCTGGTGGGCGCAAACAAACACACACGCATATTTAGTGTCTTTGCATGATGCCTGTATGATGATTGGTTCAGTGGCGCCAAAGAGAAAGAAGATCCACAGCTTGACCGACACGTGTTGATGCGGATGACAGATAAGTTCACAGAATGAAGTCTGAATCTGTTACCTGAACCTGCTACACGGCTCGTTGCGTAATGAGCTTGCAACTTTAAATCTCATATGTCTCATTAGTTGCAACACTAATATGTCACTAATGTCATAAAGTTTGTTATTTTCTTTAAGTTCATTAATTTCTTCTATTCAGAGTAGGGCTGTCAAAGTTAACGCGATAATGCAAATTCGTTTTAACGCCACTAATATCTTTAACGCATTAACTCAATCCATCTTTTGGAGGTTGTAGTGGGCTCAGTGAAGATATTGGGATCATATGAAACTAGACAAAAACTAAGGAATCCATTGGTACCAAACATGTCATACTAGCTTGTCGGGAAGGAGGTTAAATAACGCTCCAAACTTGTGCTAAATTTTGGGGAGGAAAAACTGTCATGACCATTTTTAAAGGGATCCCTTGACCTCTGACCTCAAGATATGTAAATGTAAATGGGTTCTATGGGTACCCACGAGTCTCCCCTTTACAGACATGCCCACTTTATGATAATCTCATGCAGTTTTGGGCAAGTCATAGTCAAGTCAGCACACTGACACACTGACAGCTGTTGTTGCCTGTTGGCCTTGAGTTTGCCATGTTATGATTTAAGCATATTTCTTTATGCTAAATGCAGTACCTGTGAGGGTTTCTGGACAACATTTGTCATTGTTATGTGTTCTTAATTGATTACCAGTAATAAATATATACATACTTTTGCATAAAGCAGCATATTTGTCCACTCCCATGTTGATAAGAGTAATAAATACTTGACAAATCTCCCTTTAAGGTACATTTTGAAGAGATAAAAAAATTTACGATTAATTTACATCCCATCATGCATCTGTCAGAGATTAGTGGAACATTGATTGTGTTGTGTTATCACTTTCTGCCGATCTGGCATGATCTCAGTTGTCCTAGAGACGGGATAAACATCAGACGTCATCAACACAACGTCTTATCAGGGCAATCAGAACATTTGGCGCTGTCACTCAGTGTCCACCATTATTCACATCCATGATGACTTCCTTTGAAGTAGATCCCCCACGACATACCTCATCTAATTAGGAAAGTTGTGAACAGTTTCATTACCGCACATAGCTGTACACAAAAGATAAAGCAATAACATATTTCTACTTTTGACCTTCCACATGTTGCGTAACTGAGCTTAGCGGACAGCTGATTATAATTTTGATTCAATTACGCCTGTTATGTCCCTGCAAGGTAATAAATGCAACATTTCTGGTGGTTATTGCACTGATATCAATCAAATGTTCTGGTGTGTATTAAAGATATAGTTGGTAGTGTAGCTCAAATACAGTTTTTGTTATATTTGTTGAAATTCTCATTACATCCCGACAGAAATCGATAAATCAAATGCTCTGGCAAAAAAAAGAAAGATAGAAATCTCAGAACTGTAATAAACGCGTCCAATCATTTCATTCGTCCCAAATAATTGTATATTTTTCCTACCTTAAGATAATAAGCCTGATCATGATCACTCACCAATAAATCTCTTATGGTGCTAAGAGATCAAATGGTGCCATATGATACTTGTTAGATTTGTTTTTGAGTTATTCGATGACAGCTTAAAAACTTGATCTCAGTTATGAGTTACTGCTTGACAAACAAATGGATCTGATGTGCATCCAAAAATAAGGCAGCAGGTTTCAGCCAGTCTGCGAGCGCTGTTTGGCACAGATGTTACCAAGACAGCTCTATTTTAAACAGAGCCGATGATGGGCTGCTTCAAGATCAATGGTGTATAGATTGATGCGGCTCTATTGGTGCACCAGTAAGCTCCAGTTTGCATGTGCACAACATCGACCTTACAGACATTGAGACACACAGTCTGATAGAATGCTGCATTTGAGACAATTTCCAAATGCAAAGAGAGGCAAAATTCCAAACATGACATTTCTATAGGACACCTTATGGTAAATAGTAAATTAACTCAACTTGTATGCACTTTGATATAACTGGTAAGATGGGAAAATAGAAAGATATATTATCTTTGTTTCAAATTCAAGTTCTTTATTGTCGTTTGCAGTTACAGAGAATCAGTCGTTGGCAATGAACATTTTAGATCTCAGGCTCCCTCCAGCAATGCTCATTTAGATGTGTATTAAAAGAAAAACATGCAAATAAAAATATAATATAAAAAAATACATAAAATAGTGCAGAAGTTAAAATATAGTGGTAAAATGTAACATATGTAAAATATAATACAAATATATATATTTTTTGTTTATATAACCTTTATCTAACCAGGAAGTCCCTTGAGATTAATATCTGTTTTTCGAGGGAGACTTGGCCATTAAATGTGTTAAATATAGGCCTATATGTGTAGTGAGGGGAGCTCTTTATAGCCTTATTTATGTCTAATCGTCTTCACAGTTTTGAACTCAAAGCACGGTGTTAAATGCCTGACTTCAAATCTCAGTTGGGTTTTGTTCGCAGAGTTGTTAACACGTGTCAGGGTTATCGCATCATTACATTCTTTGCCTGCTGTTCATTCCACTCATGCCAGCAATAAAATTAATATATTTTATTACAGTTTGAGGATTGCTTGCAGCTGAGTTTTATCGAGGTCACAGTTTGACCTACAGATTTAATGGCTCTGAAACATTAATCATCTCGGATGCATCTAAAACAGTTGCAGCACCAGGTGTATCCTGATATGTGAATTGAGGTGATTATTTATCAAACCCTAATGTAATAAAGCGACAAGTGGTCTGAGATTTTAAACGGGGCTCTGCACGAGCTAACGCCATTAACAAATTTGAAGTCCAAATCAAGTGCTCAACATTACAAGCTGAAAATCCTCTTAACGACGTTGTCTATCAAACATTTGCAGCCTCACAGTCATTTTGCAATAAAGAGCCGGCAATGCATTTGTGCCATTACTGCATGTCATCTCATCATCTAGCTGCAAAAACATATGATGCATAAAACCCCCAACTATTTGCACACACAGGAAATAATTGCATTTATGCATGATACCATTGTTATTGTTTGGTTTTTTTTGCAGCACAATGTGATGATTTTGTGAACATCACTTGTCATTTTGGAACATTTTGCAGCTGGATTCATCCTCACAGGAATAAAGTGCAATACTCACAGTCATTTTCTGTTCAGTTGATTGATCTCTGCTCACTTTGTCTCGGCTCTTGTCAGCATCTAAAAGACTTAAACTCCTGGGCAAGCTGCTGCCACTGCAACTAGCTGCTGGTCTGTGCTGAACTGTTTGCCCTCTGCTAGACTGATAATTAAACTGTCTCCGTGGGTCCGTACAGTAGCACAGCAGCTTTATAGAGGAGGCTCATAGATGTTTGCTGCAGACCTGGATATTGACTGTGTGCTTCTCCCCAGGAGACATACACACTGAACTCTCCCCCTCTCTTTTCCTACTCTTGTGCCAGCTCTCTCTCTCTCTCCCTCTCTGCCTCTCTCCTGTTATGCTGGCAAATACGCGTGAACCAGCTACAAGGCATGTCAAACCTCTCCCTCTCCCCCATGTGCCCTCTCTCTCCCCCACTACACAGCAGTGTTAATATCCCACCATTGCCAACCTGTCAGTCAGCTGGACCACATTAACCCATCGCTCACCCCCCTCAGCTGTCACTCACTTTCTGCAAATCCAAATACACCCTCCCCCTCCTCCTCTTTCCATGTCTCTCACTCTTTCTCACCCTCTCAGTCAGTCGGAGTCAGAAATTCCCCACACAGTGTAGGATCTCACTTTTAATCAACAGGTATGCTGGAACGAATGGAATAAGCTTTACCCGTGATCCCTGAATGTTACTGGGATTACAGGGTACGGTTAAGCACGTCACTTTATTGTCCAATATCACTGTCCTTTTACAAGCCTTCATTCCTCTCTAACTCTGCAGGACAGTGCCGGCTCTAGCCCTTTTGGAGCCCTAGGCAAAATTCGCATCCTCCCGGCTCCTAATGGCATCTGCAAGATTTCACAGATGGAGGAAAACAACCAATCAGGGCCGAGATGGAGCCTGCCATCTCTGAGCAGCTGTCAATCACTCGCGAACTCCGATCAAAAGGTCAAACTAGGAACAGTTTGAACACTTGACACACTCAGAACACTTGAATTACAATATGCTGAAAGATTATTATGGAAATATTTGCCTAATGATGCCAAAAACATTCTGCCTACTGCAGGTTTCAGCCGGTCCTGCTGCAGGAGATATAATAATATTCATTTCATGACATCCTCTCGCCTCTTGAGTCTACAGTGAAGAACATCTTCAAGGTTTTGATCTGTTATTTGATATCATCATCACACAAACATGTTTTGCCTCATCTTCCACTCTCTTGTCAAAACACCCATCTCGCTTTATCTCTTTCCAAGTGCATATTACAGCCTATACCACCACACACTGATGTAGCTAACAGCTGAAGCCTTGCAAAACACCTTGGTTCTGTTTCCTACAACTGCAGGCCTCTTCTTCAGCTCCCGTGGCCTCGACACCCTCCTCCTCTTTCTGTCCACTCAGATCTATTACCTCTGATACTACATACTACAGGACTATAATTGCCACCGGCTCAATGGCTGCTCGTTATGTAACACAAACACTGGCTGCTATCACAACGGCCGGTCCCTGCTCAGGTTACTACCACCGCCGTGGTCATGTGGCGACCAACATGTATACTTCCATGTTTGTGCTCGCACCACAGGGCCCTTCGGCCCCTGTTGTGACAACATCCCCAACACCAAAACACAACTTTCGTCGCCTTTACTAACTAAGTGGATGCCAAAAGAGTGTCACTTTCATTCACAAATGCAGGACGTAAAACACACATGTAGAGCGTAGATACTATATATGCAATCGTATACTACATGAATGTGGATTACACTGAGGGTCTTGCACACTTGTACACACTTGATGACAGCTACTGGCAAGTTACATAAATGTCTTCGCTATTTGGTTACACTTCCATATTTTTGAGTGCTTTTGACAACTAAAAAAGGAAAATGTTTATGCATACACAACAGATGAAATGGTCTTCTCTTTCAACTCTTGCTCTTTAGATATATACTGTATATATGCAGTAGAGTATACAAAGATGATATATTAACTGAGAGAAGACTGCAAGATGTGTTTCCTCTTTTCTTGTTTAAAAAAGAAACAAGACATAAATTGACATCATAATGAATTCCAGAAAATTATACTTGTTTGTCATTAACCAAATAAATGAGTACTATAGTTGTGCATGTCACGTAATGTTTCAGTTTCCTGGTAGGTATTGTGAGAATTATGGTGCAATGGAAGAAATAACAGATTTCAAAAGAGGAAGAAGCACTTCACAACACCAACAGTTTGGAAATTATGGAAACTCAGAGAGTTCAAACTATGGGATTTGGTCTTGATAACTATATTCTAGTGTTTTCCTTCTTATGCATTTCATGACATCTCCTCCAAATCACAACGTCAATAATCTAAATGCAACGTAAAGCAAGAACATGACTAGATCCAGCTCTGAATCTCTCGTTCATCCTCAGTGAAGATAACATACTGACATACTGTATATGACCAAAGAAAAACTTTTGAGAGACAAGGAACATCATGTTGTGGGGGTTGTTTTAGTTTTACGATGTAAAACTGAACATACAGAAGCACAGAGATCTGCATCATCTGGACCAGATTTGAGTGCTGAATTAGATTTGTTTTAAGAGGGTGAACTCATCATCCATTAGTTCATTTGGGAATCATTCTGGTTTGCTAATATGTGCATCAAATTTTCATCTTTGGGCAACTGATGAATGTCTCTTACATCCACAAACTGATCTGAATGATCAGAATAACAGCCATGTATTGTTTTAGGAGATTTAGATGTCTGGTTTGATATTACACTGCTAAACATTGATATTGTGTTCTTGAATGAATCATTTTGTCTCAAACTACTCAACACAGCAGGGGCAGTGAGCATGAAAGAAATACTGTATTAAATCTCTCTGTGACATAACAGGGGAACAACACGTGTCCAAATAGCTTTTATGCGTGTTCTAATCGCCGGCATTTGTTTGTTTGTCTGCATGAGATTAATGTTTCCAAAGCAGTACAACTGTGCATCACGGTTTGCTTGAGTCATAATGTTTCCTTCAGTGCCCTCCTCCCCGGAGAGAAGGCAAAGATAAAAGGATAAAGAGATGGCAGATAAAAGGGGAGCTTGTAACACACATGCATCCCAGCTGTTACGGCGTTGTTCTGATCTATGAGGCTTAGCATGTTTTATTTATGGATCCACTGACAGGCGACTCGGAGGGAAGATGTTCTGGTTTCACTTGAGCTAAAATTAGTTCAATGATGCCTCTCTGTGGACGATGAGTGCTATGACATTACTGAGGAGGAACCACACCGTGTGATGCATTACATTACAAGATGTATTAATGAAGTTTACAGAGTGATTTGGGATTCTGGGTTGGTCTTAATCTAATTAAAGCTATGTAATATTAAACTTAAAGGTGAAATGCATGTTGCTCAGTTTTGTAGGTCTCAATATGATGTGACTTGTTGTACCGCTGAGGATAATCAATCAGCCTGCTCATGTGTCTCCCCACTGAGCCTCCGACAAGAAGACTTTTGTTTGATGAGCAGTCATGTTGAAAGTCTGTGATAAATATGATGTGTTTATAGCTATTATGCAAAAAGAAAGTTTATTCAAATTTTGCAACCTCAAGCTTCATTTCCTGAATGGAAAACATGCATCACCATTTTAATAATAGATACAGTTTAGATTTAAAGCTGCAGTAGGCAGAATGTTTTTGGCATCATTGGGCAAAAAATACACAATAACCTTTCAGCATATTGTAGTTCAAAGTGCTCTGAGAGATAACTAGACTTCTGCACCTCCTCATGGCTCTGTTTTCAGCCTTTAAAAAATCCAGCCCGTGACGGGAGACTTTGGCCAATCACAAGTCATCTCAGAGAGAGCGTTTGGCTGATTGGCTGTTCATTCAGACGGTTTCCCATCAAACGGTCAGACTAGGCAGCGCTGATCAAATATGAATCAATATTCTGTTACTGTAATGTCTATTTCTCGCCTCAAATGTTTTCAGAAACATCTTGTAGTGTACTGTTGAGCTGTTAAATGAGAAAGTTTGCTCGGACTGGTGGGTGGTGCTTGGTATTTCCTCAACAGATCTCAACATGGCAGCCGGGTCACAAACTTTCTCATTAATATTTGATCAGCGCTGCCTAGTTTGACCGTTTGATCAGCGTTTGTGAGTGATTGACAGCTGCTCAGAGATGGCAAGGCTCCAGATCAGCTCTGATTGGTTGTTTTCCTCCGGTGTGTGAAATCTTGCAGATGCCATTAGGAGCACCGGAGGACACAGAGGCACATGATTTTTTTTTCAGATTACCTATTTCATATATATAGCTTATTTTGTATATTGTATATTGGTAGAATTTCAAATTTTCTTTTATTCTTATTTTATTCTAACGTTTTTATCTATTCTTTTGTTTTTATACTGTTTGACTTTGACCAATATAACCAAAGCAAATTCCTAGTGTAAATCTCTTACACCTGGCAATAAACACAATTCTAATTCTGATTCTGATTCTGATTCATGCACAACTGTCAGGATATAGTGAATATATGATTTTTTTAATCACAATTGCTCCAATTACCCACTATACCACATATTATGTCCCGATAATAGGGGGAAGCCAATTTTTAGGCTTTTAATATATTATTACAAATTAATAGTCAATAAATGATTAATTCAGACAGAAATAATGTCTGTTTTAGTTTTGAAAATTAATAATTAAATTAATTTATAGAACTATTAATTATTTTACTGTTTATCACCCCTCTTAATGATGTATTTGTGTAATTGTTTTCTCTGCTTCCCACATGGGTGTACTGTATAGGTCAACCATTTTACCTCTGATACACCTGTATAACAAATATATACAAAACGTTTTCAAAATCTAAAATATGATAAATCTAAAAAAAAAAAAAGAATAAACTATGTTTCCCTGTACTTTTGTATACAAACTGTTTTAATGTTAAAACTAATAAAGCGGGCAAAAAAAAATCTAATGGTAAATGGTAAATGGACTTGGACTTATATAGCGCTTTTCTAGTCTTCCGACCACTAATATATACATATACATACTACATCATGTTTACATTCGGTTTTTCCATCTGAAATACTGTCATCAACTAAATTACATATTTACATTACTATTATATTTATTTTAACTGCACTATTTCTAAACCTTAGATCATCATTTTGATTTTACATTTACTTGTGTGATTTCTCCTTTTATATATGCATATTTTATGAGCATTGTTGAAGGAACCTGAGACCAAAGATTTTCATTGCTAATGACTGCTTTGCTGGAATTGACATATGACAAATAAAGAACCTTATATATATATATATATATATATATATATATATATAAAATACACAAGAACATGAAACAGGATGTGATTTCTTTCCCTATATTTATATATATATATATATATAAAATACACAAGAACATGAAACAGGATGTGATTTCTTTCCCTATATTTATATATATATATATATATAAAATACACAAGAACATAAAACAGGATGTGATTTCTTTCCCTATATTTATATATATATATAAAATACACAAGAATATAAAACAGGATGTGATTTCTTTCCCTATATTTATATATATATATATATAAAATACACAAGAACATGAAACAGGATGTGATTTCTTTCCCTATATTTATATATATATATATATAAAATACACAAGAACATGAAACAGGATGTGATTTCTTTCCCTATATTTATATATATATATAAAATACACAAAAACATAAAACAGGATGTGATTTCTTTCCCTATATTTATATATATATATAAATATAAATATAAATACATATAAAACACACAAGATAAAGAACCATATATATATATATATATATATATATATATATATATATATATATATTTATATATTTATATTTATTTTTTATATATATAAATACACCAGAACATGAAACAGGATGTGATTTCTTTCTCCTAGACAGTGGGTGGTATTTCAGGCCAGATAATGAATGAAAAGTTACATCCGTGTCTCTCCTTTGAAGCTTTAAAAAAATGTCAAAACATCTTTTTTTTTTTTTTTTTTACATCTTTTCATTTGGGACTTTAATTTTTTCTGTTAAAAAAAGTTAAATTAATTATTCATGACTCCTCTACTACAGCACCATCCAGCAGGAAAACAAAGCTACAGCTACAGGGGGTGCGGTCTTTCCTGTCGTCGAGAACGGAAGCGGAAGTTCGGCCATCTCCTCGTACACTCAGCTACAGCAGGTCAGTACACACTGGATATATCAATGTTTATTACTGTGGCCTGTCCGTCTGTGTCTATTGACATGTTGTCTTGTGATTTAACACATATTAGTCAGACATTGTCCTGCAGCAGGAGGTGTGCTTGATGAAGCCTGAGCAGTCTACTAGCAGGACGAAGTAACTAGCAGCAGCTAGCTGGCTACCTGCTCCTCTGCTAGCAGGCTAATCTGCTCCAGCAGCAGAGAGTGATTTATTATATCAGACACACTGGCAGATAGCTCACCTTAACACGTCTGCTTATAGTTTGGTGTGATTAGATGTTGTGCAGAGAATATCACCGCTTAATTTGATATAGTTTGTCTGCCAAGCTGCACCCTTTCTGTAGCCCTGTTTATATACTTTACCTGGTGTCAAAGTGCCAGCCAACTGTCTGGATTAGCTCAGGTGAGACTGGCTAATGTAAGATAACAGTACCAGATGACAGCTGATTATCTTCAGTGGTTGCTCGTAAACTTGTCTTTCACATACTGATTTTGTGACACACACATTCTGCTTCTGCACTTCATAACACTGATGTATATAATGCCAGAGGACACATTCACTCTAACCCTAACAACGTTGGTTGCTGGGTTACCAGCATAGCAACATGACTGTTTGATTTCCTAACGTTACATTACGTTAGCTATCTGGCTAACTTGGTAGGTGTGACAGGGAGAGCTGCAGTTGTGTGGATGGGTGACTGTTGTTAGGCGTTATCTGTGTGCTAACTGGGTGTAGGTAACTTCCTCGTGGGGCTGTTCAACGTCAACTGCATGCAACTGATAGGAGGAATAAGTTAGCTTAGGTTTAAAGGGCCCATATTGTAAAAAAGTGAGATATTAAAAAGCAGGTTTAAGTGCTTTATAAATACTGTGAAAGTATTGAAACACTCAATATACAGAGAAATACACACAGCCAGTATTCAGAAACTCTGCATTTGAAACAACCTGTCCGGATTTTCTGCCCATTTGTGATGTCACGAATATAGAATATTTAGACCCTAACGTGGTTCCAAACGTAAACATTCTAAATGTGTCTCAGTTTATTTCTGGTTGCAGTGTATGTAAATAACATCAGCTGACAGGATGTAAACATGGACCCAAGCTGTTGCCTGGCAGCGCAATTCGGTTGAAATGAGCTAAAACGGAGCGTTTCAGACAGAGCATGAATACAGGTATATTAAGAACGACAGTATGAGAAAAATAATGTGGTTTTTTTTAACATTAAAGCATGTAAACATGTTCTAGTAGAAACCCAAAATACAAACATGAACCTGAAAATGAGCGTGATATGGGACCTTTAATACACTGAATGTGAAATACATTTGTCTGTGCAATACATCCTTGATGCAATATACACCTCAAGTGCAACTACCTTTGTTTACATTTAATTTATTACATCTACTCTACCTATTTTACAAGTGCAATTATCTCTGTTTACATTACATCTATTTTTATATTTTATACTTCTAGTGTAACACTTCTGTTTATATTTATTTATTTATTACATCTACTTTACCTGTTTTATTTGCTTTATAACTGTGTGTTTGTGTGTTTTACCTGTTATAGGTTTTAAGTATTTGACATTTTTTTGACAGTATTTGTTTTAACGCACTGACCAGAAGTGGCAACTGTGAATCTCATTGTATTTAATACAATGACAAAAAAGCTTTCTATTCTATTCTATTCTATTGTCTGGATGGGTAACGGTTGTTAGGCGTTATCTGTGTGCTAACTGGGTGTGTAGGTAACTTCTTCGTGGGGCTGTTCAACGTCAACTGCATGCAACTGATAGGAGGAATAAGTTAGCTTAGGTTTAAATGACAACTCTTAGCCTTGTTGCTAAGCTATATATCATACATTGTATCTGTGATTTGTTGGTACTCAAATCACTTGCCTTCAACAGGTCATTAACATCCTGTGTACTGATCTAAGTGAGGCATCTGTCACAATTAGATTGTTT
This sequence comes from Sebastes fasciatus, assembly GCF_043250625.1. Taxonomy (NCBI): domain Eukaryota; kingdom Metazoa; phylum Chordata; class Actinopteri; order Perciformes; family Sebastidae; genus Sebastes; species Sebastes fasciatus. The sequence goes on from NC_133806.1 coordinate 14,926,782, forward strand.
ACGTTTAAAACTGTGTAATGGTCTAAATATTGTATATTTGTGACATCACAAATGGCCAAAAATCCTGAGAGCTTGTTTCAAATGAAGAGTTTCTGAATACGGGCTGTGTTTATTTCCCTGTGGATAGAGCGTTTTGATACTTTCACAATATTTATATAGGACTTAAGCCTGCTTTATAATATATTTTTTTTAATAATATTTATTTATACTATGGGACCTTTAAGTTCATTTATTTAATTTCTGAGTAGGGATACACTGATCTGACTTTTTCAGTCCTGATACCGATAGCGATACCTGGGCATTCGGTATCGGCTGATACCGAGTACCGATCCGACACCAGTGTTTAATTAATAAGCTGTATGCCTCACTGTGTGGAAGTGACTGGATTCATTCTTTTATGTGTAAGGAAACATCAGGCTTGGCTTAAACATTACTTTCCTAACTTTGTAAAACAAAATGTGACCAATAAATACATAGATATTGTTTATGTGATTGTTCTTTTTTATTAAAATAATAAATCATACACCAGTAACTTGGTAAAAAATCTTCAAAATGAACAGGAATTACAATTTGAGTGTAAACTTTCTTAATGCAACAAATTGGTCAATACTCAAACAGGAATTAGAAACAGTATATAATGTATATATGAATGAATGAATGAATGAATGAATGAATGACTTTATTTTGAACATAAAAATAAATAAAAACAGATACAAAATAATAACAAACAAAACAAAAGTAATAGTGTCCGAAAAGGAGTAGGTAGAAGTTAAACTTATATTTCCCTATACCCCTTTCTCACCTCTCCTCTATTAACTCATATATCATAGAATGATAATATAACATAAAAACTATCCCAGATTTATTTACATCTCATCCCGTTACCCACGGTTGTTGGCGATATCTGTGTGCTAACTGGGTGTGTGGGTAACTTTCTTCGTGGGGCTGTTCAGCGTCAACTGCATGCAACTGATAGGAGGAATAGGTTGGCTTAGGTTTAATGACAACTCTTCGCCTTGTTGCTAATCTAGGTTAAGCTTCATATCATAAAGTGTAACTGTGATTTGTTGGTACTCAATCACTTGCCTACAACAGGTCATTAACATTGTTGTCGTTAGCTCGACCTATCTGTGCTATGTGCTGATCTAAAGTGAGGCATCTGCCTGTCATAGTAGACGACAAAGTGTTTTTTGTACTTTCTGTCCCCAGGGTGTTTCAGAGCAGCAGAATTGAAACTTAGTTAATGAAAGCTGATGTGCGGAGATATTTGAGACAACCTCAGATACAAAGGGCATGTTATGTCCCTTATCAAAGATTAGGTGGCGTGTCTGAACTTTGGTACAGAGCTTCAGGAGTCTCTGAACTAACTGGCTTTTGCAATAGTTGCCTTTTAAGTTCAGTTATGCAACATGGTCTCATATGTGTCTGAACTACAAATCTAAACACTGACAATGCTATATGTCAGGCTTATTTAAAACACTTTAAAAGTAGACATCACAGTTGTGTCGTTAGTGTAGCATATTTGTCATATTAATGTTTTTACTAAAGTACTTTTTAAACCCTGAACAAATGTCCAAATGCATATATTCTCTAAACATTTTTATTCTTGTTATTAAAGGCCCCTTATTATACTAATTTTCAGGTTCATACTTGTATTTTGTGTTTCTACTAGAACATGTTTATATGCTGTAATGTTTATAAAAAAACACTTTATTTTCCTCGTACTGTCTGCCTGAATATGCCTGTATTTACCCTCTGTCTGAAACGCTCCGTTTTAGCGCATTTTGACGGAATTGCGATGGAATAGCAACATAATTGTGTTGCTAGGCAACAACTTTGGTCCATGTGTACTCAGTAGATGTTATTCACATACACTGAAACCAGGAATAAACTGGGACACATTTAGATTGTTTACGTTTAAAACTGTGTAATGGTCTAAATATTTTATATTTGGGACATCACAAATGGACAAAAATCCTGAAAGCTTGTTTCAAATGAAGAGTTTCTGAATACGGGCTGTGTGTATTTCCCTGTGGATAGAGCGTTTCGATACTTTCACAGTATTTATATAGGACTTAAGCCTGCTTTATAATAAAAAAACATGAAAATCTCACTTTTTGTAATGTCTGGGTCACGCGTCATATCTTTGGGGGTACAACACATGCGCAGTCAAATCTGGTCTGCCTTTGCCGAAATTGAACCAATCGCAACACACGACCGCAGCTTGAGTTACAATGCGCAGGTGTTATACCCAATACCCCAATCCCCAAACCACATGTCCGCTCATGACCCAGCCTCCTTTCCATAGGCCTTGGTCACTGCGTGAGTATACAGTAATGTCTGCTGGAGAATGGGGGAATGGGAACGGCAGCGTTGTTTCTTGGTTGCCTACCAGTTCTCATTTTCCTGGTTGGAGGGAATATTCATGCAGTGGTTGAATTTATCATCTTCTTTAGCAAAAAGATTGTGCCTTCCTCCCTTTGGTCCTTGAGAGATGGCAGTTGAGGGAGTGGCCAAGCACTGCGTTTGAAGATGATCTTAAATGCCCTTTGCTGAACTTGCTCAAACTTCCCCTCTTTCCATTAAGTGCCCCTGAAGAGAAGAACATGTCCAAACTCAAGCAGTGATATAATTATGGTTCAGTCTTATGAAGAGGCAGAAGAAAAACTAGATATAATGACAGGGTGTTTTTATTTGTATTTTGTTACAGGAAAGGTTATGGTTAAGGTTAGCTCTTATAAGAATTCATGGAGAGCTTTTAAACATAATGGAAACAAAGTTATCTCTCTTGGTGAATTAGTTCCTTTTAATGTCAGTTTCAGAAAGTTTTTTTTTGGTGTATTGCCCATCTCTGTTGCCTTGTGACATGGCATCTATTTGGGAAGAAAATGCAGATTGTGGCAGTGAAAGGATGCATCTGGTCAGCAACACTGTTTCAGCCCGCTGTGCAATCAAATAGAAAACAATGCTCAGTAGGTACGGAGGGATTCAATATTGTGCCACAAAATCATTCTCCGCATGCCATTACACCAGCAGCAGCAGCAGACAGGACTCCATGATTTTGATGTCATTCAGGACCAGTGTAGCATAACAGTCAGAAACCATCATTTATTGCACCAGACAGTGTTTTTTCCCACTTGTCAATCATCCAGTTTTTGCTGACAACATGCTCATTCTACACTCAACCTCTTGTTAATAGCTGATGGGAGTAAAACATTGTTTTTCTCTCCTGCATGTTACTTCAAGGCTTGACAACTGTATGTTCTGAGATGCCCTTGCACGTAGTGTCTCAATAAGTTCATATTTGCATACCATCTGTTAGCTTAAGAAGTCTTGCTGTACTGGTATGACCTGTGTCTTTTTACCCACACTGTTGGAGTGTTTTTAGTAATTCATTCTAGGTTAACTCTCCATCTGCTGGATGATACAGCCTGGTAATATCAGTTCAAGATAACAGTTTATAGTGTTATCAATCTAATCATTAGGAATATTGTTACCTGAAAAGTACTGCTGTTGCATAGCTTTACCCTAATAGAAAGATATAGGTTAGCTGAATTATTTGAATTATTAATTAATTATCCGTGAATCACAAGTTTGAAATGTGTAGGGCTGCAACTAATGATTATTTTCATTGTCAATTAATCTGTTGATTATTTTCTGGATTAATCGATTAGTTGTTTAGTCTATAAAATGTCAGAAAAAGGTGAAAATGTTGATCAGTGCTTCCCAAAGCCCAAGATGACGTCCTCAAATCCTCTCCTCTCCTATATACTGTCATAGAGGAGTAAAGAAACCAGCAAATATTCACATTTAAGAGGCTGGAATCCAAGAATTCTGACCTTTTTTTTTCTTAAAAAATTACTCAAACCGATTAATCGATTATCCAAATAGTTGGCGATTAATTGAATAGTTGGCAACTAATCGATTAATTGAGTAATAGTTGCAGCTCAAGATATTGTGTGCTTTAACATGAACCATGTGTCTTATTCCTAAAACGTGTAGCTCCTTATGAATCCTGCTGCTACAATTTAGCTTTGTCAACTGATGTTATTCTGTGAAGTATGAGGAACAACACAAGATGTTATTTTTCCTCTTCTGTGTCTTATTGGTTCAGGAATCTTGTTCTTGAGAGAATAATAAGGGCTTTATGACTTGACTTTGATAAGATGACGTATATAACTAATATGTTGTATCTGAGACTATTAGCCATGTGTGGATCAGCAACAGGTCATGTGATTTTGTTGCTGAATATCTGCTTTGTCCTTATTTTCTAATGGTTATATTGGAATTAGACCGAGCATAAAGTGTTTAAGCTTGTTCTTGTCTGTGTTTTTGTGATTTAGCCGTGATCTCTCAGTGAGTATGGCTTCTTTGTTAATGTTCATCTCAATCTTGCTCCATAGTTTTCATCTCCCTATGCCCGAGGTTTTGGGATCCAATGTTGCCACGGGATGAAACAGACAAACTGAGACATAGCACTCCGTGAATGAGTGGCTCACAAGCCAGAAAAAACGAAAAGATACCGAGAGGAGAGACCCTTATTCTGCATCATTCTTGTGTAACAGGTGTGCATGACGCTGTCTCTCTCCCTCTGTTGATACCAGCAGTCACATTTCAGATTGATCTCTGGTACAGACACCATCTTTCACACTCTGATTGTTCTTCTCAAGGTCTCCCACTCTTTCATCCAGACTCTTGCATACACCTTCTTTAGCCTTTTTAACTCTTAACCTTCCTGCACTCACTCTTTTTTTTTTAGAAGAAGAAGTATTGACTCTTTTAATTAAGTCTTTTTTTGTTGGTCTTTGTTTGAAATAACAATGTTCTTTGCCCCGTGTCGCTCTTTGTTTTGTATTAACTATGTTTTACAACCCTTCTTCTCCATCTGCCGTTCAGATTGCAACAGAACTCGACGGCCAGACCGTTGCCATGTCGACCTCATCACTACGGCGACAAGTAAAGAACATCGTCCACAACTATTCAGAGGCTGAAATCAAGGTTGTGTGTCCTTCTGCTTATCCGGCTTCTCTTTTTCTCCTCTCTTGTTTTTTTTCTTTTACACCCACATCCTCCATATATCCATGGCTTAAATGTATCTCTGCAGCACATTTGACATAATGTAGCTGCTGATAATCTAATATTTCTTTGAAGCAACCTCCTCACTCTTTTCCCCTCGTTAGACATAATATGAGCTAAATCTAATCATATTATCCATTCATTAGTTTGCCTCTCTCTGGCTTGTTTCGTGATTGAGTTTGCATTGCTACTCAGAACACTGTGCACCGTTAAATTGTCACAAAGTATTGGCCCTACGTTATTCTTATCACGGACAGTTTGGATGGAGGATAATTTTAAGTTTGTCCCCTGCTGTGTGGTTGTCCAGGTTAGAGAGGCGACATCCAATGACCCATGGGGCCCCAGCAGCTCTCTGATGTCAGAGATTGCTGATCTCACCTACAATGTCGTGGCCTTCTCAGAAATCATGAGCATGGTGTGGAAGCGCCTCAATGACCACGGCAAGAACTGGAGACATGTGTACAAGGTGTGTGTTGGTGATGAAGTTGGGAATAACTGTGCAACACTTCACCTGTCAGTGAGGATGCAGAATGATGATGATGCACCAGGAGTGTCTTAAATCAAGGGCTGTCCTCCACCAAAGAAATTCTTAGTCGACTAACACTCAGGCGATTTTCTTGAGTAATCGATTAGTTTCGGGTTTCTTCATTTATCAGATGCACATAATTACAACCAAGCAGTCGGCAGTAAAAAGAGTAAAGTTCAGGAGGAGCTGGAGACATGGCAGCCATCCACGGCGCCATCTCGGGTCCAACATTTAGTTTATTAGATTAGATTAGTTGATTTAATCAACAGATCTGTAAAACTGTGTTTCTCCGCAAAGAACCACACAAAAGCACCACTTTAACTCTTGTTTTTACCAGAGATGTGCTCATAAGTTTCTTGGAAATAAGTCTTTCAGCATGAAAAAAGCATAAAAAACAACTAATCAACTAAAGAAATCTTTGGCGACTAAGACCAAAACAACCGATTAGTTGACTAAGAGGGGACAGCCCTACTTAAATCTCAATTTAATGCCCACTACAGAATAAGCTATTGAGTGTTTATTGTATAGGTGTAGTCAATGTAGTGAGGGAGTGATTTCAGACAAATATTATGAAGTACATGAACTATATTTCACGATTCTGTAGTAATTAGTGTGTGGATGTAAATGGATGTGGAAGCTAATATGGGGACTAATTGTAGCTTGTGAACTGCTTTAACATTTGCATTTCTACTACCTCACTAGCTAGACCTTTTCTACAGTTGGTCATTGTTGTGATTTGTATTTTCACCAGGCTATGACTCTTATGGAGTACCTGATCAAGACGGGTTCAGAACGTGTTGCCCAACAGTGCCGAGAGAACATATACGCAGTCCAAACCCTCAAGGATTTTCAGTACATAGACAGGGACGGCAAAGACCAGGTACAAAAAACACGCCCATGCCCACAAAGCAGCATAGAAAGTTGAAGTGATTGGCGAGTAAGGTCCACCTTTGTGGAATTCAGGCACGCTTTGTCAAACATGCCGCTTGTGTGTCATTCAAGGACGTTTTACAATGTGTTGATCAAACAAAGCCAGCCATAAAAGTTGTTATGGGCTGTTTATGACTGAAACCTTGTTAAATTAACAAGCTTTAGACTAACAATAATGTGTACAGTGTTATAATGGCATTAGTAATTAAATGTATCTCTGTTTATGTAATATTTAACATTAAGACAGTACACTTACTTTGCAGCATGTGATTGTGTGCTTATGCCTGTATTTTTTCCAGGGGGTGAATGTGCGAGAGAAAGCCAAACAGCTGGTGACGCTGCTGAAAGATGAAGAGAGACTAAGAGAGGAGAGGATCCACGCCCTCAAAACCAAAGAGAAGATGGCACAGACCTCCAGTGGTGAGCTGGGTACTTAAAACAGATGTTTTTAAAGATTCATTAATGCTCAAAGCTACAGTGTTACCCTCTGAAAGAAAGATGGGATCACAATAGCAATAACCTAAGACAAGCCTAAAGTCTCATCCGTGCTTATTTGTTTCTGTTCCAGCCTCCTCAGCTCCCTCAGCACCCAGCCTGGGGGGCAGCCTGTCAGTGGGCTCCCACTCTGGAGGGGCAGACCCTGAGCAGGCCTGGCCACAGAGCACCGGAGAGGAAGATCTGCAACTCCAGCTGGCTTTAGCCATGAGTAAAGAAGAGGCCGAGCAGGTAACCCAAAGCAGCATATTCAAGGCAGGCACAGCTACCTTACTGCTCTCTAAGATAAGATTTAAAGCATAACTATAACTAATTACAGCTAAGTTTGCAGTTTGTACAGTCTTTTGCAGCACCTGTGTACACAGAGGCATATTACTGATATTATTCACTACATACACCTAGGTTTGCTCTCATCATGTAACACCTGACCTCCCCCAGACTAGCAAGGACCCTCTGGAGGACGCAGAGATCCGCTATGCAATCACACTCAGCAAAGAGATGCAACAAAAGGTCAGGGGCAGAGAGTGTGCCCAGCTGACTGGCCATCCAGTCACCAACTATCTGTCTTTCTGTCAATTTGGAATTTCTCAAAAAAACACATCAAGTATTGATCAATCAAGAAAATTAATTTATGCTCATATTTGTCATGTGTCATTTTCCTCAAGATACAAATTTGCATCAGACTGCAGTAATTTGGTTGAGATAATTTAGTTTGCTGCAGTGTCACTTCCTATTACGGTGCTTTCACTCATAAAAAGTGTGAAAAGTAGGTATTTTTCAAATCTTTGTCAAAAGTGAGCACCCAAAGAATTGATTCACTCTAATTTGATTGTTGAATTTGCATGGCATTGGCAAATATTTATCATAATTAACTAAATGAAATACTGAGTGGTTTGTAAGCATTGATTATTCTGTCCTCCCTGTCACCCTCTCTGATAGCATGCTTTCAACTGTAGTCTTGATTTTCCTTACCTGTCACACCTATCTCCTCCTGTTGTAACTTCCCTGTACTGTGTTCACTGAGTGCGAAACGTGTTTGCCTGTTGTATGTAAGTGATTAGAGTCCTGCACCTACTGTACCACTTGACTGGTTTAGTCTATAACCTAATGCAGGGTCTTTAAAGGTTAGTGTCATTTAACAGTTTTGTTCCTATTGTGTGTGTGGAGAGCAATGATTTGGCCGAAACGGCATACGACACACTGACCGATTCCACTCATGAACAACAAGAGTCCTGACTCTCATAACCGGAAAACTTGCAAAATCTCTCGCAGTCAAACGTGACTTTAGTGTAAACAAACATAGCGGACGATGGGCAGGAAGAATTAGCTGTTAGTTTTTGCACTACTTTGTACTGCAAATTGACAAAGAAAAATATGGATGAAGTCATGGAGACACATTAAATAAACACTTGTGTTGTTGCCACAAATCAACAAGTTGATCCTCCATTTCTGAGGTCCATCTTTCTACTACTTTATGCTTCACGTTTGCATCGGCCGCTGCCTGCCATGATTGCAGTTTTTGTCCTTCCTTCTTCAGTCAGCTTGGTTCCCAATTGGCTATCGTTCTGACGTGACTGCGTCATCGGCTGTCCTCAGGGTTCACCACACACAACATGATATCCGATCATAAATATTGAACATGTTTAATATTGACGGGGGCTGTAAAAAACACTGGTCTTTGCTGACCATTGTTGGGAAGGTGGATTGGGCCCAGGATCATCTTGATTCTCGTGTAGTGTGTGCCCAGCATTAGTCATATAAAGCATAAGACTTGCTCAGTTCTATAGCAGAGGCAGACGGCCTGTTTCCTTAAGGATTAGTCAGTGTTTTGCTGTTTGATAGTCAATGATCCTCCTTATAAAGAGGTAGGATAAACGGTGGCAATAGGAAGGGATGTCCTGGGACGATCTGCAAGATCTGTATCGGGTGATCAAGGCATCTGATTGATATTGGTTATGTAAACTGTGGTCATTTCCACTTCTCTTTATTGTAACTTGTTGTGCTCCAGGTAGGCTGGAAGATAAAGTGGCTTCGCTGCGCTGAGCTAAAAGACTGGTACCTATTCCTAATGCACAGCATTGTGAGCAACTGAACCACGAGCGGCACAAACGGATTAAAACCAGCCAGCAGTTTTTGTGGAATATTCAAAATGACAGCAAGTCATCAAGCAAACTAACCACAGCTGCTTTTGCAGCTGTTCCCACTCCTGTTGGTCGAGTATTCTGTTTGTGAGGATTCACATCCCATCCATGTCTAAACCTCGCTACAACAGTTCTTCAGTTCTCCATGTTATTTTAGGTCGTCTTGTGACGGCAGTTCTGGATGAGCTTATTACTGTGTGAGACAAGCATTCGTCTGATTTGATCGTGATTTGTCAAAATGCTGTGAGAATTATACAGAATTGCAAACCTTTGCAAATAATGCAGGAATTGGTTGATTTGCATACGTTTTCTCTTGACTGAAGATGATTATTAAAAGATCGGGTTTACACTTTCCACTCCCACCGATTCAGACTTTAATTGTGGAATTGTAAACTGATCCTAAATCTGTACCTGTGGTGTGCTTTCCAAGGTTGTGTGTCTCAGGTTGCTGACATCACAGTGTGTGTGATTGGCAGGAAGAGCGGCTGCGCAGAGGTGATGACCTGAGACTGCAGATGGCCCTCGAGGAGAGCAGGAGGGAGAAGACGAAGCCTGAGGACGTATGTGTAGAAGAAAATCTGTATATCTCTCACTCTCCTGACATTACTTCTTATAGCTTTGTCCCCCTCTCTGTTTTCACAATTCAATGTACATGTCCCCTCGAACGTTGTGTTGTTTAAATCCGTATCATGAAATCAGCCCAACTGTTATCTGTCTCATGCACTACTTTCAAGATATAATGTTTTTTTATCATATTTGCTTGAAGTTCCAGACTTCAGCTTTAATTCTGCCTTTGTCTGGGGCGTTAAATATCTGCAGAAACCATGTCTCTGTGATGATCGCAGATGGCCCTCAAACCACAAAATTGGTGTATGTGACTGTATAGTGCATAATACAAAACAACAGACAAGGAACTAAGAATTTATTGTCAGAAGTTCAATCTGATATCTTTCACCACTTATTTGATGTAATGATCTGGTCTTCAATTCTCTGTCTCCTTCTACTTCTCTGTTCTGTGAGTTTCCTGAATACAGCTATAGGAACATTAATACATATAGTAGTGGCTTCCTTGTAAAAATCTGATGCCACAGTAGACACCATACAGACAGTTCCAACGTGTTACATCGGGTTATTTGTTTTACTCACGTTCGATGGAGTTGTAGGACTCTTGGTTGTCTGATGTTGATGAGTCGGGTGATTGAAAGCAACTCAAACCAAACTCAAAATAAACAAAAGAAAGCAAAACAATTCCCCCAAAACCAAACAGAACGAAAATAATCAAACAAATCAATCGATTTAATTTTCTGATATTACATTCATGTTTAGGTTACGGTTGAGAAACTGACTCATTTTGCGTCTTCGTATTTCCACAGACTTGGTTCATTTGATAAAGTAATAATAATATATATATATAATAAATATATTCTCTTGCACAGGGTGCTCTGATGGAGCTGGGTGCCGTGGACCCCTGGGGGGCTTCCGCTGCTGCTGCCTCCGCCACTGTGGGCTCTGCTGGCCCCTCGCCTCCACCCACGGTTCCTGCCCCTTCTGCCTCAGGTCCATGGGGCACAGCCCCCGCAGACCCATGGGGGGTAGCGTCACCCACGTCTCCTACAAGCTCTGACCCCTGGGGTGGGGGAGCTCCGCCCTCTATAGCCCCCCCTCCAGACCCCTGGGGAGAGACGTCCAACAGAGTTAACAACGTCGACCCCTGGGGGAGCTCAGGTAAGCAGCTGGTCACGTATATCCGCTCTGTAGCCAGTCAGGTTGGTGGAAATGTACTCATCGCCGAGTATCAAAAGAGAAGCGTGTCCTGCTCTGTGGATGAAAGAGGATGTGAAGACCTTTTCGACCTTTACTCCTCTTCACGCCACCGTTCCATTTCCCGTCTTCATTACAGCCCTGTCACATTTTCTGTCATGTCACCATGCTGTTGTATCTTCTCATACACTCACATGCTTTCAGTTTGTAATGAGGAAAGCAAGCATGCTAAATCCATTCTCCCTCTGTGTCTAAACCAGGGATTTTTATCCTCTTGTTTCTACTCAGGACTGGCTGGCTGTGTCTCAACCATAGCTGTGTCTTTTCTTACCCTTTTGTGCCTTTTTATTGTATGGGGTAGCTGCTTCTCATCTCTCCTTTACCTCCACTGAGCTTCAGATATTAAATAGGAGAAAGTAACATGGTGGACAGCCGACTGTCCCGGTCAAGTTAGTGGGACTGCAGAGGTCAAGGAGAGAAACACCAGTGTTGGAACCCAGCCCAGCTTCCTGTTCCCTCCTTATTGTGGATTGTACCTGTAAGGTGTTGTGTTTAACCCCCCCCCCTCCCCTGCGTCTCCTCCCCTCCCCTGTAGCTGTGACCCCCCCCAGTGCCGACCCCTGGGGCCCCCCAATGCCACCCAGCACGTCCTCTTCGGGGGGGCCAGTAGACCCCTGGGCAAGGGACGGGCCTCTCCCTGCCTCTGACCTTATCACCTCCGACATCTGGAGTGGCACCGCCAAACACACAAACGGCACAGGTACATTCACACTTAAAGCTACACGGACTCACAAACACTGAGGTACTGGTACGCACTTTTAAAGGGATTTTAGATTGCAGATTTTCAGTTGCATGCACACAACAGTTGTCTTGTCCTACATTTCATCCTCCTGTAGCATCTGTGGTAATGCAGGTCTAAATTGTGTTTTATTATAATGAATGAAAGTTTTTTTTGTATTCTGATTTACTGTTTCTATTCCCCCTTCGTTTCCTCTTCAGGAGACCCAGAGCGACGAGGGTCCCCAGCAACAGGCTGTGACAGTACAGGCTCACCGGTGCCCTTCGACCTGTCATCTCTTGGTTCTTCACTTCCTGTTCGTAAGACTCCCGAGTCCTTCCTCGGCCCCAACGCAGCGCTGGTGGATCTCGATTCCCTGGTGTCGTCTAAACCTAAACCCAAACAGCCTCCGCCTCCTTCCATCTCTTCCTCTTCAGCGCACAACCCCTTCCTCCAGAACACAGGTTGGTTATAGCTGTCGTGTGTTACATGTGTAAAAGTGAAGTAATGGCACTTAATAAACTCAGGTTTACTTTTGTAGACAGACAGTCTTACTCTATTCCTGGGAAGTATTTGCATTTTTAGGTAGAGCCATTTAGATCCACACAAAGTTTTAAGATGCCATCACTTGCTGTGTTCCTTTTCACAATAAAATACAGCTGACAAATGACCATTTGATTAAATACTTTCTAAAAAGATCTAATTAAATGTCACACAATGCACGACCATTAACTCACGAATATGGAGAGAGTTTTTTTTTTTTTTTTTGGGGGGGCATTTTCCATTTTTATGACAGGACAGTGGATAGAGTCTTGAAAGGGGGGAGAGAGAGAGTGGATGCGGAAAGGGCCACAGGCCGTATTCGAACCCGGGCCGCCGCGGTCAGGACCACGCCTTAATACATGGACGCCCGCTCTACCAACTGAGCTAACCCAGGCGCCTGGAGAGAGTTTGACTTTAGAAAACTTCATTCTTCTGAACACCCCAGATCAAAAGCAGACAATTATCCACCCAACAACCACGTTGGTGACGAACTATACTTGTGTTTTCTGGAGTTGCACTAAACTAAAGCATTTCTGGCACATTATAAATGCAACTATAAAAGACAATACAATACAAGATATGCTGTACAAGGAACCTTTTAAAAGATTTAACAAGGAATTAGTATAAAGCTGATCCTCTAGGGAAAGAGCAATGACTTGTTCAGGAAGTGTATTCAAGGAAAAAGTCAACCTATCTTTTGAGGGTTTAAGGAAATATCGTTGACAGAGATTGTGAAAAGTGAATCATTTACAGGAAAGAGTTGTCGAATAAATAACTTGAAATGAGAATGTACTTTATGAGTAACCACATGGCAACTCGACAGTTTGTTCTAGGGCTGCAACTATAAATTATTTTCGTTATGGATTAATTTGCTAATTATTTTCTAGATGAATCGCTGGATCTAAAAAAAGAAGGAGTGAAAACTGCCTGTCACAGTCCCCTAAAGCCCAAGGCGACACCTTCAAATGTCTTTGTAGTGACTAAGTCCTATACTTTAGCCGCTACTGGCTGCTAATGGATCTGAATTGTTTAGACATGTACGCAGAAAACCGATTTTCAGTATTTATCAATACTTTATATCATAATGCGTTGATTTTCTCGCCAGTGTCTATAATCCTTTGTGTCCGTCACTTCTAAAAAGTTTTTATGCCCCCTAGCCGGTGACAGCCCTGGCCAGAGGCATTATGTTTTCTGGTGGTCAAAGGTCAAGGTCACTGTGACCTCACGTCCGTCCCATTCTCGTGAACGCAAGATTAATTCTAGTTATCACAAAGTTAGAGCAACTACAGCCACATGATGTTGTCGGAGCACAGTCAAAAACTGTTTGCTTCTTTCCCGTCAGCCACATCTGTGATTACTGGCATGAACCTAAATTTCCCTTGGCCAGCCTCGGACTGTACCAAACACCACCACCTAGTGCTCGGAGGCAAAATTACACTTAAACACAAATCAAACACATTGCTACTACAGTCTTGTTTTGTCCGACTAACATATTCAGCTTACAGTCACATAAGACAGAGAAAAGTAGAAAATATTCACATCTTAGAAGCATTTTGATTATAAGAATAGTTGCTGATTAACTTTCTGTCGATTGATTAATCAATTAACCGGCATGTTGTTGTTTCCAGATCTGAAAATCTGAAAACCTGATATTGATGGGAAAAAATAAAATAAATGATATGAAAATGTGTTGAACCTAATGTACTGGCAGATGTTAAAGGTATGGTTGGTAGTGTTGTTCAGATCCATTTTTGTTAAATTCTCATTACATCCAAACAGCGATCAATTAATCAAATGCTCTGACAAAAACACTTTTGGAGCTAGTGCTGCGAGCTACTTTCATTTGAAAAGAGTTGGCAACACTGGGCTTGTTTTTTCAGTTGGCTCATTTTAAAAATCCAGTGTACTGTTGCTAGTTTCTCAGCATTACCGACAATACCTTTGAGGGACTCTTATTGTGTTGTGTTTTTTTCTTATTGCCTAACTATCACCTCTGACCCTCAGGCTCATCTCCTGCTCCTGGCATGGCGGTGACGCCGGGCAGCACCATTTCCAGTCGGGGGGTTTCTCCAATACCTGCCTCCTCCAACCCTTTCGGTGTGGCTCCACAAATGACCTCCATCTCACCTCAGCCCTCATCACTTGGCCTGAGCGGTCTCCGCTCCAGTCCTGTGCCTCCCAATCCCATGCTGGGCATGGTGCCACCAGGAATGGGCATGGGGCCAATGAGTGTGGGTATGGGGGCTCCAGGAATGGGCCTGGGCATGATGCAGGCCAGCCCCATGGGCATGCCCTACAGCGGCCTCTCGCCTATGGCACCCCCGGGCTCGTCTCTGTTGGGGCCCGGAGTCGCAGCACCTCCTCAGCTGATTTTGGGTGGGCCCGCTGGAACAGGAGGAGTGATGGGAGCAGGAGGATCAATGGGAGGCGGAGGAACGACGGGAGCGAGCACCAACCCTTTTCTCCTTTGAGGAAGTGTCACCACTACTTTGCTCACCTGTTTCAACCTCCTCTGTCGTACCTGCTGCCCCCGCCATTCATCCCCCCTCAACACAATTTGTGTCCAAAAAGAAAAATGTGTACATCTCTATATTTAAAGAAAAAAAGAAAAAATCAAAAATTCTGTTTATCTTTTCCTTCGAAAGCATTATTTCATTTCAGAATAATTTTCCACATTTAGTTCCTTTTCATTTCATTATGGGTTGTTTGTGGGTGGGAAATAGAGATCTATTTATTTTGTTTTAATCATCTTATGTTATGTATTGTTCTTCATATTGTGTTTTTTTTTTTTTTTTTCTTTTTAGTCCTGTCTTGAGATGAAGGTAAGTCTGTGAGAGCAGGAGGCTTTTTCAGTAGTGTCACTCTACTCTGTTGTAATATTACTGCACTGAGAGAGAGAGATTGAGGGAGAGGGGACTTAGCCACTAACAAACTGAACAGAGAAACTGTTGTACCTGCCTCTTCCTCTTCTCTCCCTCTAGAACGAAGACAAACACTGAATCACTGAAACGAAACGAATGCATGAAGGATGATTTTTAAAAAACTCCAGACTGAGATACGGACTGAAAAACCTGCATTAACATTTCAGGCACAATGTGGTCAAATCGTTTCAACTATTTCACTTTTTAATTTAATTTAATGTTAAATTTAATTTATTTTTTTCCAATTTTTGGGAACGAATAGACAAGGAAAAATCACACGATGATGCCATTTCAATCAAATGCTTATTTTTCCCACCCTTCCTTATTATTGTAGAAAAACTAAAGAGAGCTCCGACATCTGTGGTCTGATGGGTAAAAATGTTGGGATGTGTGTTGAATGTGTGTGTTTGCAGCAATGTGCGGATGAGAATATGAATGCTCATTTGTGAGTATGCAATAGTGCAAATGCCTGTTTCTGTGTATATGTATCAATATGTGTCTCCATTTTCCCTGTGTCCAATCTTATTTCAGTGACTCAGAAAGGAAGAAATGACATCCATTATTTTTGTTTTTAAAAATTGTCACTTGTATTAATACTATGTAATGTTGGGATTTCAAATGAGGTATTATAAGGGTCACACATTTCTCTGCCAATCATATTTCGAACTTTTTTTTTTTTGTCAATCAGAAGCATTAGTTTTTTTCCAATCACACATTTTATCTGGGATCCCTGGTGTCCAGGCGTCCCAGAGCACCACTGTCCACCTGTTTCATCCCTCGTTCCTTCGGGGAGGGAGAGTACCGATGCTTCTTTAAAAAAAAAAGACAATTATTTCAACGAATGAAAGGAAGGAAAAAAAACTGGGACTTGACGACATGCTCCATGCTGTTCTTTTAATTTAGTTTGATGAATTTATTGTTATTTTATATCAACAAGAAAAATATCTCTTTTATCGGGTAAGGTTGAATTTTGTGTGGTGATGACTGTGAACATTCACATTTGAAAAGTAAAATGGAAAAAAAAATCAAAAGGAATTTATGAAATAAAACAAAAACACAGGATGTGTGTTTGGCTTGTTTCATGCTTGCTCTGTAGTTAATGTCTTTCACATATATGCTTTTTTTTTTCTTTTTACTGCTGCAGAGAAAAATAACATTACAAGAATAAATGTACAGTTTATTTTATTTTGTTTATAAATCTAAAACATACCCTGCCAATTACCTGCAGAAGAAAAGCTAAACAATAGTTATTACAGTATATGAGTTTGAATAAAGGTGAAAAAAAATTACTTTCAACCTTGAAATACAGCATTCAGTCATATATGACAAATTTGATCCCAAACTTGCTCTCTGAGAGGCTTTAAGTGAGGCAGCCTTTACATAAAGTTTAGTGAAGACGGCTGTGAAGAGTCACATTTCTCTGAAAAGTTCTGTTATAATCGTTTCTCCACACAGACGGCGAAGGTCAAACGAGAAGAGAATCCCAGTCAAAGTCGTCCTGGATCTCCTCGCTGTTGCTGTGCAGACTCTTTAACGGAGGACGCTGTCGTGGTGTCATAGACTGAGGATGCATCCCAGCTGAGACTGAAAGAGAAACACAGACGGAGGTAACACGGCTAAAAGGAAGTGAGAAAGTATTGGAAGGATTTAGTTCTATTTAAAAGACTTCTCCTTTACAACAAACTGCATCTAACATTTTGGGAAACGGCTACGAAATTTAAAGGGTAGGTTCACATTTTTTCAAGTCCATCTTAAAGGGATAGTTTGGGTGGTTTGAAGTTGGGTTGTATGAGGTACTTCTCCATAGTCAGTGTATTACCTACAGTAGACGACGGTTGGCACGCCTTCAGTTTGGAGAAACAGACAAGAGTACCAGCATGGGAGCAAAGCAATGTACTGCTGTGGACGGGGCCGGCAGTAAAACATTTTAGCCACCTAAAAGAAAGGCTCACCTTAAAAATATCAGTTTAAGTGTAAGCTAAATTTAGAATATTTTCACCACTTTATCTTTCCGTCAGACAGCCCTTTCCGAAGGGGAACTGAACTGAAAGTGAAACTTATCTATGCTCTCTTCAAAGCAGCCAGACTCAGTATGGATAAGTTTCACTTCAGTTCAGTACAGTTCAGTTCCCCGTCGGAAAATATTTTAAACATAGTGTACACTGATATCGATTTTATTAGATGAGTCTTTATTTTAGGTGGCTAAAATACAGTTTACTGGCGACTCCGTCCACAGCAGTACATTGTTTTGCTTCCATGCGGTAACTCCTGTCTGCTTCTCCAAACTGGGGGCGTGCCGACCGTCATCTACTGTAGGTAATACACTGACTATGGAGAAGTACCTCATACAACCCCACTTCAAAACACCCAAACTATGCCTTTAATACAGTGATTCTCAAATCCGTGGCACTCTGTCAGGGGTCCGCTAAATAATTTGCTATAAATGATAAAACTGTGCTGTATCATTAAAGTGCAGCTCTACAGGTGGGGACCATTTGTGCCACTAAAACAAGCATATTGTGTTAGCTTTGGGCCAATAGAAACTCCAATATGATTGTGACACAGAGCAATAAGTTATTATTTTTAAGTTGAATCACTTACTAAAAGTCAGCTTTAGACTGGTAAATTTAAAAGTGGATTTATTAGGACTATGCCAGTCTTGCTACTGTTCATTTTCTGAAAGCTTTTAAAACCTTTTTTTAATTGAGAAGTATAAAAGGTTGTACAGTTATAGAATACAAATAGTTCCGATGGCATTGAGTACAAATGGTAGTAGCATGTGACCCCCTCGGGGGTCCTTGGAAAATGATCTCCCTTGTAAGGGGTCCCTGGCTCCAAAAACTTTGAGAACCACTGCTTTAATAAAGCAGTCACATATCCATATGTACATGTTGCTGCTGTCCGTACTGGCCGTGGAAATATCCCTTCTTAACACAATCTTAATGTAAGTGATAGGGGACAAAATCCACAGTCCTGGTTTCGTATAAAAAAAGTAAAGTCCATTTTGTCCTCCATCACTTACATTAAAATCACCTTAGGAAGGAAACTGTTCAGACAGGAGGAGTGACTACAGATTTGACAAAATGTAAAGCTACTGGATTCCACTGAGTTGCCACAAAAGTTAAAATGAAAACACCTTTTTGAACATGACGTTCAGGTCTTACCGGTTGTGTTTGCAGGTTGTGTTAGCTGTGGTCTCTGAAAGCCCTGTCCCTGCATGTGCATAGCCCTCCGGGGCGGCTGCACTCCGCTGATGGGGTGAACTATGGGAGAATAAGGGAGGGGTGAGGGGTGAGTGAGGCTGGCGAGGGTGGGAGGTGGATTGGAGGTGAACGGTGACACCTGTAAAGGGTGATGTGCCCCGAGGGCTAGTGGGGAGTTATTGCCAGAGTTGATCATGCCTTTCTGAGTGAAGAAGCGGTTCAGAGAGTCACAGAGGGAAGTGAAGAGCGCCGGGTCCAGGGCCCAGTCGCAGAGCTCCGCCTGACGCATGCTCTCCAGCAGGTCTGGTGGCAGAAAATGAGGGCGTTTTAAAAACAAAATAAGTTATCAAGAGAGACAAAGACCTTAGTAATTATTTAAAAAAAATACAAATGATGTTTTTACTCAACATTTCTATATTTAGCAAAAATCTCAATTATCATCATATTCATTGTTTCATTATTTGCCACCAATTACACAATCTGGCTAATAAAGTGTTGTTAAACTTGTTATATTATCTGCAAATGACAAACATATTAAAGGGTCGGTTCACCCAAATGGCATTTTCTAACTTACTGCTAGTGGCTTCTAGCCATGAAGATCGTGTTGACTTGTATCTGTTTTCGGTTTTGAGATATCTATCTCTGAGATTTCTCCCTCCACCCAAGACAATGTATACAAATGCAATTTCAATGTTGTCGCTAATATCTGAAAATTGTTTTCTCAATCAATCAATCAATCAATCGTTTTGGCTATAAAGTGTCAAAAAATAGTGAAAAATGCCCAATATAATTTCCCAGAGCTCATTGTGAAATCTTGGAAGTTGCTCAATTTATTTGACCATCAGTTCAAAACCCAAAGATATTCAGTTTACTATCACGGAGCCCTCTCTTGTCTCTAAAAGATGCAGATTGATTGTTGGAAGGATGTCATGATGTTATTGGTTTAAACTGGTTAGTACTAGCTTACATAAGCACATGTGATATTTTGTTTTACAGGAAGAAAAGATGATTGCGTTTTTATATAAAAATGCAAAGAAACACATATTTTAAAAATGTTTTTGCGTATATTGTTAAATAGGTGACATTATGACCGGGGATGTGATCTAAAAGGATTATAAAAGGCTTTTTTTCATTTTATCTTGACTTTAACATTTCAGCTCTTCGCTTCATTAGTCTAATACTTTACAGACTTGTGAGTGTAGATGAACCGGAGTAACGCTCATAGACGGATATCTCAAAACCTCAGCAGATGAAACCCAAACAACCCCCAGAGGTGAGAGAACATGATATTTTGTGATTTGGGTGGAGCGACCCTTTAAACAAGACTCTGGTAAACAGCACAGACCTGGGTGACCAGAGAGGTCTATGTTTGCCCAGTCTAGATTGCTGGCAATGCGGAAGCTCTCCTTCAGAGAATCTGGGTTACTGAACCAGTCAGCTGGCACCGCTAAAGTGGGAGGGAGGAAGGTAACTTTAGAAAGCACTGATCGTTCCAGTGTCATGTTGCTGCTTTTAATACAATTTAAGCATTTCTGAGGTTGATGAGGCAATGTGAGACTCACTGTGTTGTGGAGGGTGTGCAACCAGTGCAGATGGTGCAGCCAGTGCAGGTGGTGCAGCCGGTGCAGCCTGTGCAGGTGGAAGAGGTGGAAGAGGTGGAAGAGGTGGTGGAGGTGGTGCAGGGTAAGGAGACATTGGTAGCAGAGTCGGAGTGTGAAGTGGGGTAGTGTCATTGTTCAGAGCAGCCAGGAAAGCACCATCCGCTGGAAAGAACATAAAAGAAGTCATTCATCCAAGCCTTTTATGTATATAATGTATACTTTATGAAGTTAAAGGCATAGTTCGGGTGTGTTGAAGTGGGGTTGCATGAGGTACTTCTCCATAATCAGTGTATTACCTACAGTAGATGACGGTTGGCACGCCCCAAGTTTGGAGAAGCAAACAGGATTTACCACACGGAAGCAAAGCAATGTACTGCAGTGGACGGGGCCGGCAGCAAAACATATTTTAGCCACCTAAAACAAAGACCCACCTAAAAAAATCAATATCCGTTTAAGTGTACGCTATATTCAGAATATTTTCACCCTTTTTACTTTGCGGTCAGACAGCCCTTTGTGACGGAGAACTGAAGCTGTTGTATACATCTATGCTCTCGCAAAGCCACCAGACTCCATTGAGAAAGAAAAAAAATTGTTACTTCGCAGAACACGGGGGTTGCTGGTCTACTGCTGCCTCAATCGGTTAGTTTGTTTGTGTTATTGTTTGACTTCGAACTAACCAAAGTCAGCCAATAACACAAACTAACTAACCTGTGTTCTGTGAGGTAAAATTACAGTTTTTTTTAAATGGCGTCTGGTGGCTTTGGTGAGAGCATAGATAACGGCTTCAGTTCCTTGTCGGAAACATAGACTGTATAGTTGTCCCTCGGCAAACTAAATTGGAGAAAATAATCAAAATATGGCGTACTCTTAAACTGATAATGATATTTTTAGGTGGGTCTTTCTTTTAGGTGGCTAAAATTCCGTCCGCAGCAGTACATTGCTTTGCTCAAGTGTCGTACTCCTGTCTGTTTCTCCAAACTGGGAGCGTGCCGACCGTCATCTACTGTAAGTAATACACTGACTATGGAGAAATACCTCATAGGACCCCACTTCAAAACACCCAAACTATCCCTTTAATGGACACACGTAGTACTTACACTGTGAGCCTCCCCTCTCCCGCATGGATTTGAAAAAAGACTTGAAAGACGCATACAGGTCTGGTAGGTTCATCTCATCGAAGGTGAAACGCAGCGCAGGATCAGTATAGGAGTTTAATGAGACAAGAGGAGGGGGAGCAACAGATGAAGGGACAGCACATGCAGAGGAGTAAGTGGGTCCTGATACAGTGCAAACAGACATGGGAGCTGAGTTAGGAACGCAGGAGAAAGTGGGAACAGATACTGAATTAGCAGGATAGGACAGAGTGGCATCAGAGAAAGAGGGAGCAGCCGGAGAAGACATATTGACAGCAGACAGAGGTGAAGCAGAGGCAGCGGGGATGGAATAAGTGGGGCCGTGTGGATGGCGAGGTGGGAAGGAATTAATGGAGGCAGCAGCTGGAGGAGGAGATGGATGATGGACAGGGTGGTGTGGCATGTAGGGTGACGGTTGCTGTGAAGATAAAAGACATTAGATTTAGATGCTGCAACCCTGACTGTGATAAAGAGGGGAGAAAGTGACGGTACCTTGCATGGGGGAGGAGAGAGGGAGACAGAGTGGGGCGGCTGCTGCTGGATGGCTCCCAGTGGCTGCTGGTCTCTGTGGGAGGGCGGTTGTGGTTGATGAGGAGAGGCTCCTCTCTCTGCTTGTGTCCGTGGTGCTTGAGGAACCTGGAACAGCACAGCGTTACGATTTGCAAAGATGGAAAATGTATTAAAATCTTTTAGAAAAAAAAAAGAAAAAAGAAAATATTGATATCATGTTAATAATACATGTTGTGTAAATAATCCAGCGCCTCAAATCATTTTAGATATACAGTTATAGTTACAGACTTTCTCTTCACCTCCCTACACTCGTATTTTGAGGTAATCAATTTGCTTAAAAAAGAGACAAAACGCACAAAATTACAATACAAAATACCTTTTTTCTTGTGGCCACGAAAAAATTAAAAAACGTTTTCATATTAACAATTTATTCCACATAAAGAGGCCCTTGTTGACGACAAGGTCTGCGGATTATCGAGCTCAACCAGGACATTGTTTCTGAAAAGACATGTTGATGTAGAATGTTAAGTGTAGTCTTTTAATAAGTTTCATTTATCATTTTATTGTGGTGGACGCAGAAATCACAGAGACGCGTGTATTCTCAAAATCTGGATAAATAAAACCAAAACCAGTATCTGCATGACTAAATGCCACTAGAGGTTAATTAGAAAATATGTTTTTTGGGGGGAATTGACCCTTTAAAATAAACAGGTATCAGGAAAAACATGTGTAAGGGTGTTAAGTGTTGATTAAGTAAAGAATAATGTACAGCTAGTGGGTCATTGTTGTGAAATAAACCCCAACAGGGCGACAGGGCGACCTGAAGGTGTTTATTTCACAACAATGACCATCTAGCTGTACATTATCCAACTTATTACACGGCTACCTACCTAAGAAATCAATAATTTGACGCAAAAACAGTCCGTCCAAGTCCGATATCAGAACTGCGCCCATAGCAACAGTCTGTTATACATAGCGACGGTCTGCTATAAAGAAATAACAGACCGTAGAACGCCGTGATTGACCAATCACAATTGAGTATTCAACAAAGCTGTGTAATAATGAGTTTTAATTAATTAATTATCTGATATTTTTAGTTTAAACTCTTTATTTGCCAAGAAACTAGTAATTACAGCTGTCAGATTAATGTAGTGCAGTAAAAAGTTAAATATGGGGTTAAAATGTTAGAATCACAAACTTGTACTTTATGTGATTTCTTTACACTTTTGGGTATTTGACATTGACAGAATAGGTGTGATAGTGAATGAGTGAGTGAGCGATAGAGGGATATAAACAACATACATCATGCCTCTCTTCCTCCTCTGGATAGGGACGTTTAGGTGCCCTCACCTCAGCAGGTCCATCCATCGTCCAATAGGAACCCTACAAATACAGTACAAGTTCCCAGCTTTATTTTAAGCAATCATTTGTCCATCTCACATGATGCATATAAAAAAACAAACATATATGTGTATATATACAACGTCATAATATAAAAAGTAGTTCACCTTGCCGGGGTCACTCTGTGGCCGAGGAACTTTCCTGAAGCATTTATTGAGAGACAGATTATGCCGAATGGAGTTCTGTTAAGGACACAAATAATGAGATAAGTCAGTCGTGGACCAGCTGGTGCCGCAAATAATACTAAAATTGGTTACAAATCACCAAACCAACTACTTTAAACTTAAGTAACACAGTTATTACTTTTCTAACACACTGATAATATGATTTTGTTCTACACTGAAGCTTACTTTCCATCCACGGCCAGCTCGGCTGTAGTAGGGAAACGTGTCACTGATCCAGGTGTAGATGTCATTCAAACTCAGCTTCCTGGCAGGTGCAGCTGCTATTGCCATGGCGATGAGAGTGGCATAGCTGTGAGGGGGTTTCCCTTTATAGTTAGAAGAGGAGGGGTCCGGCACAGAGGGCAGGAAGTCTCCTCTCTCCCTCCCTCGGTCTCTCCTCTTGTCCTTCTCTCCTCCTCCTCCTCTCTCTTTCCCCGAGCGCAGACTGCTGATTCCCAGCTGAGGCAGCCAGTCAATACTGGTGAGACTGGAGTTCAGTTCAGAGGACATTGTCTCTGTTTTTCTCTGTGCTGGGTCTGAGGGATCAGAGGAGGAAGTATTAGATCAACACGTCATTTTACTTTGGACACTGTAGCTACAAACCCTGAGAAATGCTTTAGTGGATTCCCCTCTGCCTGTAATGTAACACTGTCAACGTACTGTTCCTGAACTTCCACCCAGCAACTTCAGACACTTTCTTCTGCTCTGGAAACTATCCACTCACAAGCAAAGACATTGCATAGATGTAACAGCATATAGGTGTGACAATTCCACCTACACTTTATAGTTTCTGAGGAGGAAGAGTAACGTGCTTACCTCTTTATAATCACTCGAGGCCCAAGGCCTTAAAAAGTGTAAATACTTGATGTTGTCATCTGCTGTGCAAAACTTCTGTCAAACCGGTGTCCGTCTTTCCCTTTAGATCTCTCTCTTCCGCATGTTGATCCCCAAAAGGCCTCCAGTCATACCTTTGGTTTGTGTAAATTTGTGAGAAACACTCGCAAAAATGTATCGGAGAGCTTCCTTTTTCTTTCCCTCTCCTTCCCCTCCCTTTCTGACTGTACCAGAGAATTATGTCACTCTCCCCTCCCTCTTTGTGACATCACTCTTTGCTCCCGCCTCTGTGAGCTTGTCCCTCCTCTTCAAGTTTCTCACAGCTTAAAGTTTCTGCAGCTGTGGGCTCACCAGGATGTCAAAGAGGAGCAACCTGTACATTTCTGCTCAGACTGTTCTGACACAGGAGGCCCAAACCCTCACACTATCAAACAAGACATGAGGGTTTGATTCAGAAACACAAACACAAAAGCAGTACAGATTTATAGCAGCATCACTTTATTAGTTGAAGCAGTGAAATTCTGTACAGTATCTTTGGGACAGAATGACAGATGATGATCTCCCTACAGAGCACTGAAGAAGGCGAGGAGGCCGGTGTCAGGGGACGGCTGGGCCAAAAGCTTCTGGATCTGTCAAGACAGCATAATACAGGATGTCACTTTCATTACTTATGTTGGCAGCATTCTCAGAATAAAATCAATCTTGGCATGTTTGCAAGGGCAAGATGGGAGCTTTACTATTAAAAAAGTGTCACATTTGGATTTGATCACTGCAGAATGAAGTCTCACCTCACACTAGTATAAGGTCACCTGTAACTGCTCAGCTGTGTCAGTGATAAAGGTTGTAAGCAGTGTATTTCTCTGTAGACTGTATTTGACAGCAGTCGGAGGACATGCAAATTATGTTTTCCTTTGGGATATGCTGCCAGATTTCTATTTATGACACATCTAAACAAACAAAAATAACTCAGGAATGCAACAAAGAGCAGCTGTAGTTAGCACCTCCTTGAAGTTGGGGTGTTTGGCGTCTTGAACCAGCTGCAGCATAACAGCCTCTGTGGTAGTGAGGTAAGCTCCGCTCTGCTTCAGTCGGGACAGAGCAAACAAACGGTCTGTCTGGCTGTGGAGGGAGACACAAAAGTAGTATCACACATATAGTTTCTACGCGCACACACAGGAACAAATCTATATTAAAAGCAGGTGATAACGACGCTATATAGCACAAAAAACAATACCTTCTGGATGAGACGGCATCAGCCACAATATGAACCTCCATTCCCTTTTCCAGCAGGTCAAATGTTGTGCACTGTGAAGAAGACAAGAAGCAGAGGTCCGCCTTCATTAACTGAAGCTCTGTGGCACATAATCTTTATAGCTGGGTATCCACCAAAAGTTCCCTGGACTTTTAGTCCCTGGTACTACTTTCAAGGAACTAAAAAGTTCCTTCAGCCCGTTGTTGTCTGCGTTTCCACCACGGTCTAAGGACCTGTGAAGATTAGGGAAATTAGTCTGCGGGCGTATGAAAAAGCGACAGGACATAGGACGAAACACGCTCTGCAGCCTACAATTCAGTGTGTCCATTCGTTTCATCTAAAAAACGAATAACTGCGACAACGATATTTACTGATGCACGTAGGATGTAATGAGTGAAATGCAGAGGAGGAAAATGAAACTAAGAGCGTCTGTATCTACAGTAAATCATCCGATGAGCCTTTGATGGTTATTTATTTGTGATTTAGAACGTAACCACCATGAAACAACCAGAAATTAACTTTTCTTTCTCTCATTCACAGCACCGTCGCGTCTCCCTCTTCTACCATTACTACCTCGCCCTCGCGATCTCTGTCTCACTTTTTATCTGTGTTTTTTTTGGAGGCCAACATCGGAGCCTAACTTTACTTTCAATGTTATCAAACAAAGAGAAATGCTCTCCCATTGTCCTAAAATGGTCCTGAATCAATACTAGAGTACGTCCGTGTTTATGAATGAAGCGGTAAAAAAGTTGAAGCAGCAGTGCTGTGTGTGTATTTTTGACCAATCAGAAATGGTCATCCCTGCAAACTCCACCCCGAAGGTTCTGGTACTTTCAGAAAGTACAACCCCTGACCAGAGCCTTTTGGGGGGTAAAAAGGACCCATAAAATGTCCCCGGAACTTAATTTAGACCCTGGTCCCTGCGGTCGAAACGCAATGAGTTCCTCAAAAGGTTCTTAGTTCCAGGGGAAAGATCCTGTGGTGGAAACGGGGCTTATGTTGTCTTTTCTGACGCTTAGAAGGAAGAAGTCATTTTAACAGCTAAACTACAGAAACAATGATGTGATCTTACTGCAATACAGGCGTGTGCCTCTATTCCACACAGTATAGCCCGCTTGGGGTTCCCCAGGGCCTGCAGCTCCCTCTCCACCTCCTCTATCATCATGGTGAATGAAGTTTTAGCATGAGGTGTCAGGTCTCCTATTCCCAGCTCCGGTACTGTTGGACCCAAGCCTTTAGGGTACTGCTCTGTCACAATGGCGGGGATGTCCAGAACACGACTGGCCTGTGAGAAGGAGGAGAGAAATGATGAATACTTACAAATTCCTCACTAGTAGAGGTCAATTTTCGATAAGATTTAGGGGAACCACATGATGGAGTAGCTTTTCACATCTATCAATAAACTATTCATCTGTCAAATGTTTCAAAAGTCGCTTAAAGGGTCATTTAATTGCTGTCTTGTAATTGTTTTTCCCCATGTTGTCCATGTATCTGTTTTTATGTTTTTTATTTTTTCCCACTCACAATGTTGTTTGTTTACAATTGTCCAGAAGTCTTTATAGATATATTTAAATCAATACCCTCCTCACAAACACTAACCATACACTTCCACGCAACACCCACACACTTGTATTTTTTTTATATATTGACTGTATTGTTATTGTTATAATATATGTCTTGTCCTAATTGTTTGTTATCACTATTATGTAGTCATATTATTTCTTTATATTAATCTTGTCTCTAGTTGGAGGCTTCAGATAAGTCCAGTGGGTTTTTTGCCTCTTCCTGCACTGTATATTATTCATTTATTTTTTTGTTATGTTGTATAGTCTTAAATTGTGCAAAACAATCAAACAGTAAACAGTAAATGTCTGAGGCTGATAACTGGTATGACTGGCACACACTGAGATAGGTGTGTGTGTAATGGAGCGTATTTCCAACCTGCAACAATCTGGATGCATTGCTGACAATGTTGGTGAACTGGAAGATGTTCGGTCTGAACTTCTCTTGCATGTCACACAGTAAGAGCACTGTATCCTTGGTGGAGAGCCTGCCGAAGCTTTCCACTGCAAAAGAGCAAGGTCACAGAAAAGAACAAAATTGTGATCAGACACATTCAGGTACAAGTCCAGAGGTACAGTGTGAAGGATGACATCAACATAGCACTGAAGCATTGAATGTTTGCAATGTAGTGTCTACTTAAGGAGGAAAGAGGTTCTCTTCCTTGTATGAAACATTTCCTGCATGGTGTTGCATTGCCTTCATGACAATGAGACCAACTTGTATCATAACCTGACACATTAGTGACAAAGCAATGACTGTGATCCTAGGGTCCTTTTGTCATTTGAACACATTTAAAGCTATGATAAGATGTGCAGTGTACAGCAGCAAAGGGGATAGTGCAAAAAAACAAGATGCATCAGCTAACACAGTAAAAGAAAGAGTTAAACAAAGAGTAACAAAATATGAACCATTTAAATAGAAGGAAGTATAAAAATAGGAGCAGTATATACAGTATTGACAATAAACAGACTATTAACACAATTGCACAAGTGGAAAATGATATTGCAGTGATAAATATGAGAAAGTTAACTTACTCTTGTTGTCCGAGTGGTCAGATTGTGAGGAGGTGCAGTGGGTGACAGGTTAAACACGACTGTTGAAAGTTCACCTAACAGATGAAGGTATAATGTCCCATGTGACTCCTGTGTAAAATAGAAACCAACAAAAACACAACATTACCTATTTGTAAGTGAAAAGAGGAAGAATGCATTCAATATTAAACAAAAACGGTAAAATATTAAACAAGTAGACAACCAAACATTTGAATTCGTTATGAAACAATTAACAAATATATTCCAAAGTCACAATAATAACTAACCTAGCATGCAGCTGAGAGGACACACACGTTAAGCAGCCTGTCTTTGACACAACTCTCCAGAAGCGCATTGGCCAATGGGATTACGAGTCTTGGTGATTGACGTGTCTGTGAGCCAATAGCAGCGACTGTTCAGGTGGGCGGGACTCATAAACTAAACGTCAATGGTCGCCTGAAAATGCATGACAACGCAGTCTCCAATAGAAACACAGAAAGAGGAGTCACAACCGCCAGCAGACGACTCGACGACAAGTGACGATAAGAAGAAAAGTAAGAAAGTGTAATATATAGAAAAGTATACTCAATTAG
This sequence comes from Sebastes fasciatus, assembly GCF_043250625.1. Classification (NCBI taxonomy): domain Eukaryota; kingdom Metazoa; phylum Chordata; class Actinopteri; order Perciformes; family Sebastidae; genus Sebastes; species Sebastes fasciatus. The sequence continues at coordinate 14,955,238 of NC_133806.1, forward strand.
CGAATAACAACCGTCTGTTATGTGTTGTTGATAGTGAGAGAGGAAGCATTTCCGGGTGTGTGACGCATAAGATGATGGACAGAGATTTCGGCCAATAGGAGTGCTCCTCTTTTTTTCTGTTTAGCCAATCAACATTTAGCTTTTAACATGTGGTTGGGAAATGGCTAATGTTAATATTCATGAAGGCTACATATATCTTTTTACTTTTCTATGTTTTTTCAGAGAGCCTGTTAATTTTATAATGTATCAAATATATTTTACACTAATACTAATAGCAACTTCGCATCTTGTACATAAGAATAATGTATTAAAGGTCTCATATTATAAAAAAGTGAGATTTTCATGTTTTTTTTTTTATTATAAAGAAGGCTTAAGTCCTATATAAATACTGTGAAAGTATCGAAACACTCAATCCACGGGGAAATACACACAGCCCGTATTCAGAAACTCTGCATTTGAAACAAGCTGTCAGGATTTCTGCCCATTCGTGATGTCACGAATATACAATATTTAGACCCTTTACACAGATTTAAACGTAAACATTCTAAATGTGTCCCAGTTTATTCCTGGTTGCAGTGTATGTGAACGTCATCAGCTGACAGGAAGTACACATGGACCCAAGCTGTTGCCTAGCAACGCAATTCCGTTGCAATTCCGTCAAAATGGGCAAAAACGGAGCGTTTCAGACAGAGGGTAAATACAGGCAGATTCAGGCTGACAGTATGAGGAAAATAAAGTTGTTTTTTTAACATTACAGCATGTAAACATGTTCTAGTAGAAACACAAAATACAAGTATGAACCTGAAAATTAGCATAATATGGGACCTTTAAACTAAGCTAACAAACTCTGGTTAGCTTAAATCCATCGATGCTTAAAACTGTCAAACTCAGTTAATTGAAAATATCTCGTTTCATGTTTTGCGGTTTGAAATAAAAGTTCATGAATTGCAAGAAATACTCTCCATTTTATTATTATTATTATTTTTCATTAGCTGTGTGAGATTCAAGGGTGACTTTCTGTTTCAGAATTATTTTAGAAAACAATTTTTGATTTTGCCAAATAACTTTATTTCATAGATGCTAAAGTTTCGCGTTTTGTGAACAACACTTAGATGAAACCAACTCAGGGTCAACAAGATATAGCATAATCATAACAGTAGCCTGGCTAAACTTCAGAGTCTGATACTATGTCTTAAGATTTAAATTAAAAGTAATAATATTACAGTACATAAATCACACCTGCACATTGACTGTAGTTCATCATGTGTAGAATATGAGAAGAAGATAAACTTAAGTTGAAATGGCCCTGTATGTACAGTCATTTTGTATATGAGGGCACAATTAAGTTGTTTGAGTACAATGTTCAAAACGTGAGATCTGAGCAGCATAGAGTGTAACATTTTAATTTTGGTGATTCAGTTCATTCCTGAGGATGCAAAGCTTTGCTCTGCCTATTTTATTCATTCACATTTTATAAATTCATAAGAATAAATAGAAAAAATTATGATCTCCCTACAGAGTGCTGAATAAGTTGAGGAGGTCGGTGTCAGGGGATGGGTGGGCCAAAAGCTTCTGGATCTGTCAAAAAAGAAGATATGTTTGTCACTTTCATTACTTATTCTAGCAGCTCAGAATGAAATCAATCTTGACATATTTGCAAGGGCAAGATGGGAGCTTTATGACTAAAAACAATGTGGCACATTTGGGTTTGATCACTGCAGTATGAAGTTTCACCTCAAACTAGTTTAAGGTTCATTATTTGTCATATGTCAATTCCAGCAAAGCAGTCATTGGCAATGAAAATCTTTGGTCTCAGGTTTCTTCAACAATGCTCATAAAATATTCATATATAAAAGGAGAAATCACACAAGTAAATGTAAAAGAAAAAGGATGATCTAAGGTATAAAATAGTGCAGTTAAAATAAATATAAACATAAATAAATATAAAATAGTAATGTAAATTTGTAATTTAGCTGATGACAGTATTTCAGATGGAGAAACTGAATGTAAACAGGATGTATATGCATATATATATATATATATATATATATATATAGTCGGAGGACATGCAAATTATGTTTTCCTTTGGGGTATGCTGCCAGATTTATATTTATGACACATCTAAACAAACAAAAGTAACTCAGGAGTGCAACAGAGAGCAGCTGTAGTAAGCACCTCCTTGAAGTTGGGGTGTTTGGCGTCTTGAACCAGCTGCAGCATAACAGCCTCTGTGGTGGTGAGGTAAGCTCCGTTCTGCTTCAGTCGGGACAGAGCAAACAAACGCTCTGTCTGGCTGTGGGGGGGAGACACAAAAGTAGTATCACACATATACAGTTTCCAGACACACACAGGAACAAATCTTTATTTACAGTTTTTCTCATTCGCTTTGGCTCAATTCTCGCACACACCTCTACACACAACAAACAGTGATATCTGAGAATAACTAATTATAATTAATAGTGAATAATGAATAATGTTGTGGGATTATTCCTTATTTCATGGGCTATTTGGGGATTTATACATTATTATTACACGGCTGTGTTGAATACTCGATTCTGATTGGTCAATCATGGGGTTCTGCAGTCTGTAATTTCTTTTTAAACTGTAGTGCAGGTGATAACGCTATATAGCAGGAAAAAACAGAATACTTTCTGGATGAGACGGCATCAGCCACAATATGAACCTCCATTCCCTTTTCAAGCAGGTCAAATGTTGTGCACTGTGGAAAAGACAAGAAGCAGAGGTCCTCCTTCATTAACTGAAGCTCTGTGGCACATAATGTTGTGTTAATGATGCTGAGAAGGAAGAAGTCATTTTAACAGCTAAACTGCAGAAACAATGATGTGATCTTACTGCGATACAGGCGTGTGCCTCTACTCCACACAGTATAGCCTGCTTGGGGTTCCCCAGGGCCTGCAGCTCCTTCTCCACCTCCTCTATCATCATGCTGAATGAAGTTTTAACATGAGGTGTCAGGTCTGCTGCTCCCAGCTCCGGTACTGTTGGACCCAAGCCTTTAGGGTACTGCTCTGTCACAATGGAGGGGATGCCCAGAAGACGACTGGCCTGTAAGAAGGAGGAGAGAAATGATGAATACTTACAAATTAATGTCTGAGGCTTATTACTGGTATTGACTGAAAGGCACTTAGGTGTGTGTGATGGAGAGTATTTCCAACCTGCAGCAATCTGGCTGCATTGCTGACAACGTTGGTGAACTGGAAGACGATGGGTCTTAGCTTCACTTGCATGTCACACAGGAAGAGCACTGAATCCTTGATGGAGAGCCTGCCAACGCTTGCCACTGCAAGAGCAAGGTCACAGAAAAGAACAAATTGTGTTCAGATACATTTAGGAACACGCCCAGAGGTACAGTGTTAGGGATGATGTTAAAATAGCACTGAAGCACTGAATATCATGTTTGTAATATAGTGGCTATTTTGAGCTTTATTTGGAACTTCAAGTTATGTTTTTTCACATTGGTGCAATTTTTGTCTACTTAAAGGGACTGTTTGTAACTTCTTACACGTATAAATCATTCCGGGTCGGTGTCCCATGCGTGCTCGCGCGTGGCTACGCTGTTCAAACAAGACTCCAACACAAACTACACGGAAGCAAAGTTATATCTAGTGAAGCCCGTCTTGCAAAACAGTGTTGGCCGCGGTCGGAGGACGCAGGGGAGACCGTAGCTTTGGTCTCCAGGGCCGGAGTCTCTGCTGTACTCTGCTCCTCTGCTCCTCTGCCTGCTTACCTTCACTCACACACCGTGCTCGTTCTCGTTATTTCGCTCCACTCTCACGTGCATGCTCGCACACTACACACTACAGAAGAGATAGTTTAGCTCTAAGAATATCTAGTGAATGTACAGTGGACGTTTGTGCAGAAATAACTGCTGCAGCTCCTCCAGACCAACAGAGGTTTCCCGTGTCTTGTGAAGTGACGGGGCTCCGCAGCGAGTAACGTTATCGTCTCCGACCAAAACTCCGGTGTCTCCCCTGTTCCCTCCGGCCGCGGTCGGGAGGCTGAAGCAGGAAAAGCTAATACTAGGATCAGCATTGATTCTCCGTCTGGTCAGCTAACATTACTGCCAAGCAGGTGAAATATGGATTGATATTGTGATTTTAGCTGATGTGTGTCGCCTCAATGTTTTGACGGATGCTCGCTCACATTCAGGTAGCGCGTGCACACGGACGAGCGCGAGCAACAGGACAATGACTTTCGTTGACTTAACGGCCACAGGTGTCGCTGTTACAACCAATTTCTGATTCTTACAAACAGTCCCTTTAACTGGTGGTGCATAGTTGTAACTATTTATATGATTTTATCTTCTTTATTTATTTATTTGATTTACATTATTTGAATTACATTTATCATGCTATTATTGTAAAGCACTTTGTAACCTTGTTTTTGAAAGGTGCTATATAAATAAAATTGTTATTATTATTATTATTAAAGCAATGACTGTGATCCCAGGTCCTTTTGTCATTTAAGCAAACTTAAATATGAGAACGTTAACTTACTGTTGTTGTCTGAATGGTCCGACTGTGAGGAGTAGGAGTGGGTGACAGGTTAAGCACGACTGTAGAAAGTTAAACTATTATGTACCTTTCTTTGACACAACTCTCCAGAAGCGCATTGACCAATGGGATTACGAGCCTTGGTGATTGACGTTTCTGTGAGCCAATAGAGAGCGACTACTTCTCTCCGCCAATCACCTTGCTGGCTCGGGTCAGGTGGGCGGGACCCATAAACTAGCCGTCAGTGGTCGCCTGAAGATGTCTGACAACGCAGAGTCTCCAGTAGAAACACAGAAAGAGGAGTCACAACCGCCAGCGGACGACTCCACGACAAGTGACGATAAGAAGAAAAGTAAGAAAGTGTAATATATAGAAGATTAATACTCAATTAGCGAACAATAACCGTCTGTTTACGAGGGTTGTTGACAGTGCGAGAGGAAGCATTTCCGGATGTGTGACGTATAAGATGATTGACAGAGATTTCAGCCAATAGGAATGCTCCTTTTTTTCTGTTTAGCCAATCAACATTTAGCTTTTTATCATGTGGTACTACTGGGTTGGAAATGGCTAAAGCTAATATTTATGAAAGCTACATATACTACAGCTACTATACATATACTTATTGATCTTATTATTATTGATTATTGACACATGCTTTCTCAGAGAGGCTGTTTATGTACATAAGGTATCAAATATATTTTACGCAAAAGCTTATAGCAATTACACATCTTGTACATAGGAATGATTTATTAAAGGTCCCATATTTTGCTCATTTTCAGGTGCATACTTGTATTTTGTGTTTTTACTAGAACATGTTTACATAATGTAATGTTAAAAAAAAACTTTATTTTCCTCATACTGTCAGCCTGAATATGCCTGAATATACCCTCCGTCTGAAACGCTCCGTTTTAGCACATTTTGACTGTTTATGTACATAAGGTATCAAATATATTTTACGCAAAAGCTTATAGCAATTACACATCTTGTACATAGGAATGATTTATTAAGGCTAAGCAAACAAACTGTGGTTAGCTAAAATCTGTCAAACTGTCACAGCCATGGATGTGGTCACAGCCCAGTTAGATGAACATATCTAGTTTCATGTTTTGGGGTTTGAATAAGTGTTCAGGAAATGCAAGAAATAACCTCCTTTTCATTATTATTATTTTATTTAGCTGTGTGAGACTTAATTCAAGGGTGGCTTCATGTTTCACCTGTTTCAGAGTTATTTTAAAAAACAGTTTTTGGCTTTGCCAAATTACTTTATTTCATTGATGCTAAAGTTGTGCGTGTTATTTGGATTAAATCAGGGTCAACAAGATAAATCATAAGGCAAGGCAAGGCAAGGTAGCTTTATTTGTTTAACAGGGCAATTCAAAGTGCTTTACATAAACATTCAAGAACATTGCGACAAAGTGCAAAAGAACATTTAGACATAATTAAAACAGTTATAAAAACATTAAAGATTAGATAATAGAAACAAGCTAAAAATAAAAGCTAGGATAGAAGCTAAAATAGAGTATAACACACAAGAGTAAAAGCTCTGGTGCAGTAAAAGATCATTATCTGGTTTAATAAAAGGCAGCAGCAAACAGGAAAGTTTTAAGCTTTGATTTTAAAAGAACTCAGAGTTGGAGTTGGTCCTGCAGGTTTCTGGGAGCTTGTTCCAAATATTTGGTGCATAAAAACTGAACGCTCCTTCTGCATGTTTAGTTCTGACTCTGGGGACACTAAGCAGACCTGATCCAGATGACCTGAGAGGTCTGGATGGTTCATAACATAGCAGAAGTTCAGAAATGTATTTTGGCCCTAAACCAGAATAAAAAATCCTAATCATCATACAGTCATCTGGACAAACTTTTAAATTCTGACCTATTCATATTACTAGGTCATAAGATTTAACGTAAAAGTAATCATATTACAGTAAATACAAAACGAGTACTAGTAAACAAGTCACACCTGTACATTGACTGTAGTTCATCATGTGTAGAATATGAGAAGGATATAAACTTATTAGGTCCTGTATGTACAGTCATTTTGTATATGAGGGCACAATTATGTTTGAGTACAGTGTTCAAAACATGAGATCTGAACAGCATAGAGATTTTTTATTTTTATGTATTGTGATTCAGTTAATTCCTGAGGATAAAATAGCTTTGGAAAGCCTTTTGTGCATTTTATTCATTTTATAAACTCATAAGAATAAAGAGAACAAATAGATTTGATTTTATATCCTTAGTGTGTAAAGTGTTTAATTCAGAAACTTTAATTTTTAAAATCTAACCTAAAAACATGGTGAAAGGAAGTCTCTACAAACGTAGGTCCAATGCAAGTTTTTAGTAATAAAGCCAAATTTTCTGTCACTAGACTGTCATCCAGGCAAATGTTTGACAACAGTGAATCTCAAAGCTTATAATTACAACAAATATATGTCTTTTCATGTAAGTATACATGGAGAATGTAGTTCACAATTGTACCAACAGGTAAGCAATGGGAAATTAAAATAATTGAAATACACATCAGAAGTGATTGAAGGGAATATTGCACAAAAAGAATTGTAGGCTATAATAACAAATTGTGCAAAAGCCCAAGGGGTGCTCATTGTTATAGCCCATATGGCAACGGCCCATTACAAAGGCATGTCATTCTTCTGTATTTTTTCTAATTCTTTACTGGAAGCACATCATCATAGTTTTTTTGTTTTTCCACTGATGAATGGTGGTTATGTGTCACTAGATTCAACTTCTCCAGAAATTCCCCCTGAACAGTTCATGAACATGTTTAGATCTGCCCGGATCAGTCTGGTTGCATCACTTTCACTTTTTATTTTTCTCCATTTTTTATAGTTGATGTGCTGCTGAAGGCAGTGGGAGACACTCCTATAATGAAAACAAAGAAGTGGACAATGGACAGGGTGAGGACGATACAGTCCCTGTCTCAGTTCATCTCTCGCTTCCTCAAGCTTGATGGCACTGAGCAACTGGTAAGAATGAAGTTGGTCTACTGGTTTGTTCACTTTCCAAAATCATGTCTTGGACAGAGGCTTTGAAAACATGCTTCAGGTCTTCCAATATGCATATGTCTACAGTGGAGGAAATAAGTATTTGATCCCTTGCCGATTTTGTAAGTTTGCCCACTTACAAAGAAAAGAACGGTCTATAATTTTAATGGTAGGTTTATTTTAACAGTGAGAGACAGAATATTAAAAAAAAAATCCAGAAAATCACATCATATAAAAGTTAAAAATTGATTTGCATTTGATTGTGGGAAATAAGTATTTGATCCCCTAGCAAAACATGACTCAGTACTTGGTGGAGAAACGTTGTTGGCAAGCACAGAGGTCAGACGTTTCTTGTAGTTGGTCACCAGGTTTGCGCACATCTCGGGGGATTTTGGTCCAATCCTTAAGGTTTTGAGGCTGTCGCTTGGCAACTCGAAGCTTCAGCTCCCTCCACAGATTTTCTATGGAATTAAGGTCCGGAGACTGGCCACGCCACTCCATGACCTTAATGTGCTTCTTCTTGAGCCACTCCTTTGTTGCCTTGGCCGTATGTTTTGGGTCATTGTCGTGCTGGAAGACCCATCCACGACCCATTTTCAGTGTTCTGGCTGAGGGAAGGAGGTTGTCGCCCAACATTTCACGGTACATGGCCCCGTCCATCCTCCCTTCGATGCGGTGAAGTCGTCCTGTCCCCGTAGTAGAGAAAGACCCCCAAAACATAATGTTTCCACCTCCATGCTTGACGGTGGGGATGGTGTTCTTGGGGTTATAGTCAGCATTTCTCTTCCTCCAAACACGGCGAGTCGAGTTGATGCCAAAGAGCTTGATTTTAGTCTCATCTGACCACATCACCTTCTCCCAAGCCTTCTCCGAATCATTCAGGTGTTCATTGGCAAACAGACGGGCCTGTACATGTGCCTTCTTGAGGAGGGGGACATTGCAGGCGCTGCAGGATTTTAATCCATTACGGCGTAGTGTGCTACCAATGGTTTTCTTGGTGATTGTGGTCCCAGCTGTCTTGCGATCATTAAGAAGTTCCTCCCGTGTAGTTCTGGGCTGATCCCTCACCTTTCTCATGATCATCGATACCCCACGAGACGAGATCTTGCGTGGAGCCCCAGACCGAGGCCGATTGATGGTCATTTTGTGTTTCTTCCATTTCCGAATAATGGCACCAACAGTTGTCTCCTTCTCACAAAGCTGCTTGCTGATGGTCTTGTAGCCGATTCCAGTCTTGTGCAGGTCTGCAATCTTGTCCCTGACGTCCTTAGACAGCTCTTTGGTCTTGCCCATGGTGGAGAGGTTGGAATGTGATTGTGGACAGGTGTCTTTTATACAGGTAATGAGTTGAGGCAGTTGTCTTTTATACATGTCACGAGTTGAGATTCGGAGTACTTTCTTAAAGCGAGAGGACTAATCTAACCGGTCTGCGGGGGACAGAATTCTTGCTGGTTGCTAGGGGATCAAATACTTATTTCCCACAATAAAATACAAATCAATTTATAACTTTTATATGATGTGATTTTCTGGATTTTTTTTTTTATATTCTGTCTCTCACTGTTAAAATATACCTACCATTAAAATTATAGACCGTTCTATTTTTTTGTAAGTGGGCAAACTTACAAAATCGGCAAGGGATCAAATACTTATTTCCTCCACTGTATATAAAGACATATAACTGCATCTGCTTTTCTTTGTCTTTTCAGTTCATTTATGTTAACCAGTCATTTGCCCCCTCACCGGATCAAGAAGTAGGGATGCTCTTTGATGTGAGTACATATGAACACCCGTTTTAATTAGGGCCGCACGATTTTGTAAAAATATCTAATTGTGATTATTTTGACTGATATTGCATTTGCGATATGATTTGCAATATTAAAGGGTATGATAATTTTTACATAATTATTCTCATTTTCATTGAAAAACATATTAAAATCATTATGGTGTGATTTTTGCAGGGATCTGTACCAAACAAAGATGTTTTCTTAAGTCTGTAGAATATGATGTGTATGCCGGGACGTCTCTGCAGCACCACAATTTTTTATTTAAAATGGTATTTTGACACACATTTCACCTTTAACAAACATTGCGATTTCCTCCTCATCCTGCGATTTGAAAATTGCAGTAGACCTTATTGTGATTTCGATTTCGATAAAACTTGTGCAGCCCTGGTTTTAATGCCATGTTACCTACGTGTGTTTATTTAAATAGGCTTCCAGATAAAATTAAATTTAGCAATTACGATTTAAAAGAGAAACAAACAGCAGATAAACACGAGTCACATTCGTCTTCTTTGTTTTGTAATCCACTTTGGAACAGATTGTGTAATGTGTTGAATAACCTCAACTCCAAAATCCACTCACCTGTTTTTTCTGAGCTTTTTAACAACATTATCATCAAACACATGTTTGATTCCTGTTCAATTAACTGATAAAGACCGTCAGATGCGGTTGAAAGCTCAGAAAAAGCTAGTAACTGGACCTTACACACAAACCTAAACAATGTCTCCAAATGAAATCGCAACACATGTTCACACAAAAGATGAGTGTATTCTTGTTTAGTACACTACTACTTGCCAACAACATAGATTTAAATCTTGTTTCATTTATTCAGTAAGTGAAGCAAATGTGCCAAGCCTTATCTGTGATTACAGAATAAAATAAATAAATATTACCTTTTACCTTTTTTATAGAAGACTTAGTTTGTTGCAAGCCTATTTAACTGGAGGCCCGAGGGCCAATCCGTCCCCTTAACAACCTCAATGCTGCTTTTCTGGAAAAAAGTATTACAATTTTTCTTTTCCGATGCTGTTACGGACTGTTAAAAGCAATATTTTATATTTTATTTTATTTAAATAACCTGCTAATTTTTGACATTGTTAAGTTAACATTGTTTGATTATTAGAAGATCAGCATTTTAATAGTAGACTAATCAGCCTATTCATTAGTTATGTTTTCTTAAGCTCACAAAGACTTATTTTGTTAAAATGTTTTAACCCAGGCTGTCTAAGCAGAGGGAATCTAGGACAGTCAAACTGAATAAAACAAGTTGTTAAATGCAACATTGTGTTTATTAAAACAATAATCTACTAAGATTAAAAAGGTGTTTTGTTTTCATCTTTAAAGTCCTGGCTTTGCAGGTGAGATAGGAAATGTAAATGTCCGGCTCCTTAGCACGTCACTAAAAAAAAGTAATTGAACAGGCCTTGTTTACTGTATGTACACGCTCTAACAGATGTTGTGGTGATATTTAGAACACTTAACCACAGTGTAACTAAATGTATTTACCAAAGTCTCTTAGCCTTTAATGAAATATTAGAATAGTAGCCTGTGTTATTAGCCATCACTCGGGGCTCAGCCGATAGAAATGGATCGGTCATGTGGAGCTGTGACCAGCAGAGGGGGCAATAAGAGGGAAGCTCCATGTTACAAATGCCAAAATCCTTTAACCACTGATTAAAGTAACCGCAAAGACCTCAAAGTCCAGCCTTCACAGTGGACATCTGCTCTCAGTGCTTGACGGGTCAACATCAAATGAAATTTAACAGTTAACAAACATTTTGAACACAGTCATTTTGGAAATTGACTATCACATCAATCTTCTGTCTTACTATTTTATTTAACATTTACCTGAATGTGTTTTTTTTCTCTCTTTGTCTCTTTCTTTTCTAGTGTTTTGGCAGCGATAACAAGCTGGTTCTACATTACTGTAAATCTCAAGCCTGGGGTTGAACTGCTTCGTTCAACTCCATTTCGGACCTCCCCCTTTTTCTTAAATTCATCCTCCAAACATGCACACAATGTTGTTTTTGCTTTTCAGTCTTTCTGTATATACATATTGTAAATAAATGATTGTAACAATATAAAGCTCTTTTCACATTTTTTAAGGCATCACATTTGGAACCCAAAAATAAACACTTCACTTAGTGGGCACAGGATTTGGCTTTGCACAGCGCTGGTGCTGATTAGGGGGGAAAAAAGTAAAAGCCCATTCATATGCATTGGTTCACAGTTTTATCCACACTTTTATGAAATAATTGAATACCTAGTAAAAGTTGTCAAAGAGCTCAGACTGGTGGTGAAGGTTTTTGTGAGGTTGCGAAGGATCCTCCTCTAAAAAGGGACAGGCACAGGAAGAGAGGGGGCACTACAGTAACAGATGGACTTAGAGGGATTACATGACTCAGGATGGGTTTGTGACATAAATTCCCAAGAAAGACAGAAAAGAGAGTAGAGTGGCGTGGAGACAGACGCCCAAGCGCTCCATCAGTCTTGCATCTCCGTCCAATTGTTGGCCAGGAGGATTAAAGGGAGGAGGGCAGCTGGAGAGGTACGGATCACTCCTGGAAGAGGAAAACTAGTGACAGATACAGACGGAAAAGATGAAGAGGGCGGTGACACGGAGGATCGGTTCAAGATGGAGCAACTAAAATCAAGTTTTTAAGGAGCTTTTGAAGAGCTCTTTTAACAGGCAGAGATAACTGAGGACTAGGTTTACAGGACGGCAAAGTGTTTTACTGAGGTAGTCACCTCATGTTTGACCTGAAGTACTACAAGGGACAAGAAAGAGATCTTTGGTAGGTACTTGTCACTGATGCTTTTAAAATAACTACAGCTGGAAAGATGAGTCAATCAACAGAAAATTATTAATTTCAGTCATTTTTACAGCTTCTCAAATGTGAGAATGTGATGCTTTTCTTTGTTATTTGTGATGCAAACTGACTAATAAAACAAGTAATAAGAAGATTTCACCCTCATATTCTTATAATGTGCATTATTCACTATTTTCTGACATATATAGACTAAATAATCAAGAAAATAATTGTTACTTGCAGCCTTAAAAATAAATAACTGAGATATACACAGTATATTGCTTTTCTTATTTAAGCCTAAATGGAGCTTTCTGATTTATTGAGCTTTCAGATATTCTGCTGAGTGCAGGTTAAATGAGGCAAATGGGTGTCCAGCTTCTAATGAGCTAAACCTGTCAGTGCGTCTGAAAAACAATTATCTTGTGTTTATGTTTCTATTGAAGAAAGAATTTCCAATCGTCTTGTAAGATTAATTAAAAGTGAAATTGGGGTTAATGTCTCCTTCATGCTAGATTCATCCAACTTGTTCATGCTGTGAACTTTTGCAAAGTTATCTTGATGTATGTTCAATAATGTTATTGCAGAAGGCTGAAGAGTAGGGCTACAACTAACCATTATTTTCATTGTCGATGAAGCTGTTGATTATTTTCTCAATTAGTTGTTTGGTCTATAAAATATCAGGAAATGGTGAAAAATGTCAAGCAGTGTTTCTTTAAGCCCAAGATGACGTCCTCAAATGTCTTGTTTTGTCCACAACTCAAAGATATTCAGTTTACTGTCATAGAGGAGTAAAAAAAAAACAACATTTTCACATTTAAGAAGCTGGAATCAGAGAATTTTTTTCTTAACAAATTACTCAAAGCAATTAATCGATTATCAAAATAGTTAGCGATTAATTTAATAGTTGACAAATAATCGATTAATCGTTGCAGCTCTATTGAAGAGTAATGTTTTTAATTGAGAATAAATTGTTTTGACATTGGAGGACATATTGGTGAAAATACCAGGGGATAAACAGAGAAAACCATGGACACGTATATAATTCAGAAATCATATAAAGCAATTGTTTAGGCTGGCCTTATTCTTTGGACATAGTACATGTTTCACAGATTGTACAAATCTTCTTACATATACAGTAAAAAAAATCTACAGATTTATACACAATGATCTCGTACATCCATTCGATTTTATTCATTTCCTGTTTTTGTTTTTTTCCAAAGTTGTTATTTAATGTATTTTTGTCAGTATTATTCAGATAATAGAAACCATCCCATGTAGATCATGCATGATGCTACCTTTAGTTGGGTTTAACTCATGTTCTGTTGTATTTCAGGGGCTGAGAATACAACAGGGAGACATTGCACAAGAGAGAAAGAGAGAGACAGCAGACATGGTCAGAACACACTTCACACTAAAACACACCTAACACAAACAGATTAAAGAAGATTATCAGGGATTACTAGCAAAATTTTCATCTAGATCTGAGGTTGATCCATAATTTCATCAAAAAAAGTAATCTCTTGTTTTTGCTCTTCTTGTCTTCCACTGATTTTAGGGTCCAGCGGTGGAGTTCATAATGAGCGGCAGGGTCAGGCCTCAGTGTGTTAATCAGGAAGCAGGAAGATATTAGCCGGGGTCACAGGATAGCACATGTTACTTCTTCTTCTCCCATAACCCCTCCTTATCAACACAGCTGGAGGACGTATGTGACCTCAGGCAGACAGATGTCACCATATGGACACTCTGGTTTTAGCCTTTGTGTGCTCCCTTTAATGTTTCTTGCCAGGTGATGGATTGGTTTTAAGGATGTCCTCTAGCTCCCTTTTACAACGTTTAATGATATATTCTAGTAATGTTTTTTGGTACAGTCACACTGATCTATTAAATGCACACAAAAGGGTCTCCAAGTGCTGAGGTTAGGGGATGTATGGACATCATTCACCACAGGGATCAATAGCAGGATATCGCATTAAAGCCATCTGGCCAGCATACTATTATGTCCTTGCGATTCTCCTAGATTGAACCACCGTCCACCTAAATCCCCTCTTGTTCATTTTTTTTGTTCCATCTGTCCTTTTTCCACGTGTATCAACTTCAGAGCATCTTATCAGGCTCCTTCCCCTGTCTCTCTCTCTCTCTCTCTCTCTCTCTCTCTCTCTCTCTCTCTCTCTCTCTCTCTCTCTCTCTCTCTCTCTCTCTCTCTCTCTCTCTCTCTCTTCCACTCTTTTAATCACGCTGACTTTAAAGTATCTTTTTGTCAGCTGTGTGTTGTCATCTTCTGCCTGTACTGTTACATCTCATTTATCTCTCCCTTTAAACCTGGCAGCGCATCACCTCTTTGAATCAGCCCAAAAACATCTGTCCTGCCCTCACGGCTCCATCTGTGACTCCCTCTGTCTTGTCTGTCCTCTTCCCACGTGGAGCATCTGCCCCTCTTTGCCTTTCTCCCCTCTCTCTCTCTGTCTCCCGCTGCCTCCCTCTCCACCTGTGTGGCCATGCTGGAGCATATGTCCCGTCGCTCTCGCTCCCTGCTCTCCCTGACCTTGACCACTCTGGCTCTGGCCCTCTCCATCCTGGCTCTCTGCACCTCTTACTGGTGTGAGGGCACCCACAAGGTGGTCAAACCGCTCTGCCTGTCGCCCGTCAAAATGAAGAACTGTGGTCAGAACAACAGCGAGCCTTACACCACAGGTAGATGTCTCATTGTCTTTCACCTCTCCGCTTTACTGTCCTTCCTATTGCTTTATTGTTTCTCTTTAGTGTTTCTTTTAAGTGTACTGTAAATTAGATTGCTCTTTTATTTTTATTGGCAAATTTGTGTACATACTAGGGCTGTCAATCGATTAAAATATTTAATTGCGATTAATCGCATGATTGTTGATTAATTGCGAGTAATTGCAAATTAATCGCACATTTTTTATCTGTTCAAAATGTACCTTAAAGGGAGATTTGTCAAGTATTTAATACTCTTAAGAGTGGGTAAATATGCTTGCTTTATGCAAATGTATGTATATATTTATTATTGGAAATCAATCAACAACCCAAAATAATGACAAATATTGTCCAGAAACCCTCACAGGTACTGCATCTAGCATAACAATATGCTCAAATCATAACATGGCAAACTGCAGCCCAACAGGCATCAACAGCTGTCAGTGTGTCAGTGTGCTGACTTGACTATGACTTTCCCCAAACTGCATGTGATTATCATAAAGTGGGCATGTCTGTAAAGGGGAGACTCGTGGGTACCCATAGAACCCATTTTCATTCACATATCTTGAGGTCAGAGGTCAAGGGAAAAAAAATCACCAAGCTAGTTTCTCCTTGCAAAAATTTAGCTCAAGTTTGGAGCGTTATTTAGCCTCTTTCGTGATGAGCTAGTATGACATGGTTGGTACCAATGGATTCCTTAGGTTATTTAGTTCGATTGCATTATTGCGTTAAATAAATTAGTGGGGTTAAAAAAAATTGCGTTAACGCGTTATTATCGTGTTAACTTTGACAGCCCTAGTACATAAATGTATTTTATTATCTGCTTTTTGAGGAGCACCATCCCATTTATGCAGGCAGCTCCCTCCTGATTTTTTAGTGATGTGCAGACCGACTCTTCCCAAAATCGGTTCCTTCGAGCTGATGTATCCAACATTTAAAACCTTTCAAGTGTTGGTACTTTTTGCAAAATGTAGCATCATTTTCTCTGTGACTCACATGAATGCACCATTAACCAGCCGTACTGTCAGGTCCGATTCAATCGGCCCTTGCTCGTTCATTCAGTGCTACTGGCTTTGTGTGCGCCGCCCCTTATGTTTTGAGCGACTGCATCACCGTAGCCGGCAGCGTGAGCAGTACCCTACGATAACAGCTAGTAGGCGAGTCGGAAAAGTCGGGGATTAATGATCACTCGGTCCGTTCGACAAGCTGACCACCCGACACATACCAGACACTAAAAAGAGTCGTTCAAAAAGATTTGTTTGTTCATTTTTGCACATCACTATGATTTTGACAAGGATTTGAGTGTCAACAGATCATTTAAGTATGCAGGCAGGGTGGAGACGTTTGATTACTGTAAACCTAAACTTTCTTGGGCAAAAACACTTTGATGTTTATTGATGTCACAAACACAGAGTTTAGCATCTCATAAACCGCCGTGTTGCATGAATTTTTGAGGTGGAACTCTACTAACAAAGGAGCAAAAAAAAGACTACTAAGGATTTTTAACAAGGAAGCAACAAGTGTGAAGATAACAACAGATATGTTAATAGCAGTGATACAAGTATTCATATCCTTGATTAGTAAAGGAGTGACACCACAGTGTAAGAATACACAGCATTTAATGTTGTTGCTGGTTGAGATGGAGCTAATTTTAACTATTTAACTTACGCTTTGGCATCATATTTTATGAGATGATCATATGTAGGGATGCACCGATCCGACTTTTTCAGTACCGATACCGGTACCTGGGTTTTGGGTATCGGCCGATACCGAGTACGATCCGATGCCAGAGTTTAATTAATAAGCTGTATGCCTCACTGTGTGGAAGTGACTGGGATTATTATTTTATGTATAAGGCAACATCAGGCTTGACTTAATTATTGCTCTCCTAACTTGTTAAAACTGAATGTGACCAATAAATACATAGATACAAATTTACTGAATTGTTATTTATTATTAAAATACACCAACAAATTGGTAAAAAATCTTCAAAATGAACCGGAATTACAATTCAAGTGTAAACCTTTTAAATGCAGCAACAATTTGGTCAAAATTTAAACAGGAATTAAAATCTCAGTATATAATGTATATATTATATAAACATAGAATAGAATTGAATAGATCGGCCCCACTGTCAAGATACCTGATCCAGCTATTTGAGTCGCTATCGGCCTGATATCCGATATCGGTATCAGTGCATCCTAATCATGTTGTTGTTTTTAATGTAAAATGTTAATCTGCAAAGTAACCATTAAGTATAGCTGTCAGATAAATTTAGTGGAGTAAAAAGTATACGCTATCTCCCTCTGAAATGTAGTGAAGTAGATGTATAAAGTAGCATAAAATTAATGTACAGTACTTTGCTATGTTCGACACTGGTGAAAGGAGTGTTTCTGTTTTGAGCCAGCCTAAAGGAAAAGAAGACGATACGAAACTACTAAAAGTAGCCTGGTGACTAATCCTGATGTGTGTTGCAACACGTTCACAGGCGTCACAGTTTGTCGTGAACAATTCATGGATTCATTGCTTTTCCCGGCATCTGGCTTTTGCAAGAATCAGAGGCATAATTTGAATGTTGAAACACTGTTACTGACCTGGTAACACCCATCATCGTCACAGGTTACTCTGTTTCACACGGATGCTCTCAGTAGGTGAAAATCAGAGAGTTGTATTATTTATGAACTTCTAAAAAATCTGCACAATCACTATAACTTGACAAAATAATCCTGTGTCAAGGTCTATTTACAAGCTTTTTCTGGAGCTTTCAACTGCATCTCACGGCCTTCATCAGTGGACTCTCTCAAGTACAGCAGATCAGGTACACCGACCAAACTCTGTGAGATGTGATTGAAAGCTCTTTTTAGAGACAGATAGATGGACGGATGGACGGATGGACGGATGGATGGATAGATAGATAGATAGATAGATAGATAGATAGATAGATAGATAGATAGATAGATAGATAGATAGATAGATAGATAGATGGATGGACGGATAGATAGATGGACGGATAGATGGATGGATGGACGGATGGATGGATGGATGGATAGATAGATAGATGGATGGACGGATAGATAGATAGATGGACGGATGGATGGATGGATGGATGGATGGATGGATAGATAGATAGATAGATAGATAGATGGACGGATGGATGGATGGATGGATGGATGGATGGATGGATGGATGGATGGATGGATGGATGGATGGATGGATGGATGGATGGATGGATGGATGGATGGATGGATGGATGGATGGATGGATGGAAATTGTCTTTGGTTTCTCCAGGTTACATACAATACACATAACACAACACACCATTAAAACATACAAAAAACTAGTAAGTGGACGTTAAGATTCATTTGTAAAAGTACTATTCCAGATCATGGACCAAAATGTGTGCACACTATATTATGTCACATTTATGTTTGAGTTTCCGTGCATGTGGTCAGTTTGTTATTGTGCATCATCTCATAAGTCTTCCAAAACGTGCCGAAACTTTCTGACGTTGACTTTACCAAAATTTTGGCCTTGACTCTTGAACCTGATTATTGCACGAATATTGAATTTCTTGATCTTTGCACTGTGTCACTGCATAACAACCAATACCTCGAACTAATCTGAGTGGAAAAACTGACAGGCCGAGAAACTGATTGTCCTTGGTTTGATGTTTTTTAATCTCTTTTTTGAACATACCTTAGTCCCACAGTCAACTTAATTATGGTTTAGTATTAATCTGCGGGGTGTGAGGGTGGATCCCAAAGGTTTATTGGTCCATGGGGGAGAGTGCACTGCCTGCTGCCTGGTTTTTATTTTCTCAACAGATATATGCTTAATCCACAATGAGATTAACAGCTTTTACTGCAGGAGGGAATCATCTTTCATCACTACATGTACTTTGTGTACTTGTACAGAAAGATCTACCTTTACAGTGGTGGATTTAACTCTCTCTTGTGCTTCTAAACCTGATTTACAAACACACACACACACACACACACATGTTGGATGACAAGGTGCTTTTGACACGCCTGCATGTGACTGAAAAACACAGGCATGTTACTTTTGGGGCCATGTTGTGATCAGCAGTTTTGTGCTCACTGTTTTGTATCCATCTCTCACTCTAAAGTACTTTTTTTAATTTCCAATAACTTCCCATCAACACACACCTACATACAAAGTTTGTCAATTAATTGTTCTCTCTGGCAATTGGTGTATTAAAGAGGACCTAAAATGCTCATTTTCAGGTTCTAACTTGTATTTTGGGTTTCTACTAGAACATGTTTACATGCTTTAATGTTCAAAAAATGACTTACTTTTCTCATACCGGCTGTGCTGCAGTGCCTTTTTTCACCCTCTGTCTGAAACACTCTGTTTGGTTGGTCATTAAATTGGTTAATCAAACTAAACTCTTCAGACTTGTCTCCAGCTCTGCTCTAAATAGCTTTGTTTTATTATTTATGCAAATGTGTTACTTGGTGACATCACCACGTTATAGAAGAAAAGGCGGGACTTCAAGCAAGGCGTTTCAGGCAGTTCAGGAGCAGTGTTTCTGTGGATGAAAGTAACTCCCTTTGGTGTGGACTTTGGGCTTTGTAACTTTGGAGACCTTTTACATGCACAAACAATATATATATAACACACTAAAAGAAAGGGAAGAAGCACAAAAGCATAATAGGACAAAAGTTTTGGACACTGGAAAATATCCAGTCAAAGAACCTAGTATGTTGATGCCGGTACCTCACAGGAAGAACGTCCCGTGTTTGTTGGATGTTTGCATGATATTGCTCCTGTGAATTTGGTTTTCCTCTCACATTCTAAAGAAATGCAGGTCTGGATTGGTTTAAACAATATAGATTGCCCACAGATGTGTGTGAGCATGAATGCATTGGTGTCTCTATGTCTAAACAGCTGTGCAGAGCTGGTCCATCCAGTGCATGTATGACATCAACTCCATTATCTATACTAACAGCAGGTACAAAAATGTAGCTAAAATGCTCTTCTCATTGTGATCCTCTTGTCCTGTTACACAGAGAGTCCCACCCAGAACCCATTCAACCGCACGCTGTCTCCGGCCAGGAGGGACGAGCTGTCCAAGATCAGACAGAGGCAGCTGGCCAACGCTGTTCAGTACATCTGGGAGACCGGAGAGGACAAGTTTGCTTTTAGATACTTCCACACTGGTTTCTGGGAAAGCTGCGAGAAACACAGCGAGGGTGAGGCCACAAAACTCGCGTCCAATCACACATATTGGTCACAATATTAGTCATACTTTTATAATAGTACAGTTTTCATAGGTTCTTTTCTGCAAAATCATGTGAACTCAAAGAATAATGTCTTCCATCTCCATTTTGTTCATATCTGTAAATCTGGTTGGCAGGGGAGATATGTCGAAGCTTTATAGATTTAACACCTGGAGAAACACAAGGTGAGTTGTGTATCAGCCGAAATATAAAAAACATGAAATTATTATTTTGGCCCCTTTTAAATATTTTTCATTCTATATGGATGCATGTGCGTCAATTGTGTATGCATTTTCAAATGTTGCAGGTGTGCTCTGGCTGTCGGTTATTTCAGAGTTTACGTACATCGGTCTGCTGGGGATGGGCTTCCTACTGATGTGGTTGGAAGTTTTGTGCTGCAAGAAAGAGATGCACTCGCTAAAAATCAACGCCTATGCAGCTATCTGCACTGTGTTATCAGGTGAGACTCAGTGTGTCCTTCAATTTTACATTATTTGTTTTTCTTTCACCAACTTTTTAACCACTACGTCCATATAGCACGCTCTATTTGCATGGTCATCTTTCTTTGTCTTGTCTGGTTTTTCTTTGTTTGTAGGTCTTCTTGGGATGGTGGCCCATATGATGTTCACAACTGTCTTTCAGATGACGGTCATTGTGGGGCCCAAAGACTGGAGGCCTCAGTCTTGGGACTACGGCTGGTCTTTTGCGTACGTGGCTGCTCTTTAGAGACAGCGTACAAGCCTGTATTACTAAAGCATGTACATAAAATACTTGTTATTTACAGGCTATGATGACATGTTTCTCTCCTCTGTTCCCAGTCTTGCCTGGGTGTCCTTCAGTTGCTGCATGGGCGCCGCCGTGGTCACGCTCAACTCCTACACAAAGACCATCATCGAACTCCGTCGCAAACAGAGGCTCCGTTTGGAGGAAGCAAGAGCCGCCACTCACGCTCCTTCCTACGACGAGGTCGTTCCAGGAGGCGGGCTCTACTCTGTCAGCGGCCTGTTGCAGTGTCCAGACGGCATGATGGATGTGGCGTGGGCCCCAAACGGCAGTGTGGTTGGAGTGGGAAATGGGGACGTACCAACGCTGGTTTTGGTTGGAGGCTGTGGGCCAGAAGGGTGTGAAGACTGTGAGAGAGAGATGGATGAGATGGACGAGGCCATGGACCGAGTTGATTCACCTTGTTAGGGGATCTTTAATATCCATCAACTTAAAAGGGCTAAAAAACAGAAAAAGGAAAGACGCTGTTGCCGTACTGCGGACGGATCAACGTGAGCAAACAATTCCTGTTTTTCTTTTCTTCCACTTTGACTTTCGGTGAAGTTGGGACACAGTGATTGCACTTGAAGGCCGGTGAAATCAGTGAACAACAAACTGTGTGAATATGTCACACTGACATGCAAGACTGCATGTTTTCTGGGTATTTCTCAGTGCCTCATGGTTGGAAAGTAAATGTGTCTCCATATGTAAAGGCATATAAATGTTTATATTACTTTATTGTTTAAATATTATCAGGAGCAGTTATCTCAATGATCATTTCACTGCATAGACGGGGTGGATGTTTCTTCTCCTGTCAAACAGATCAGCCTGTCCTTTAGACTAAGTATACAATATATTCTCATTTATCTGAGTTGGACATCAACATGTTTCAAGCTCTTCTTTCTCGTGTGACAAACTTTTGATGCATGCATACCAGTCAGAGGCTACAACAAACACAGCAGTCTCTCTGCAGATGCACAGACAAACCCATACGATAGACACATAGCGATAGAAAGATTACAGAGATTTTGAAAAGTCTGCTCTCTGATGTTGAACAGAAGATTATGTGTAAACCAGTAATCCCGAGTTGGATGGAGAGGAGGAGGAACAGAGTGAGGAGAGATGGGAAGCATGTGAAGGGATGGAGGGCTGGAGGGGGGGGAGCGGGTTGTGGGGGGGGTCAGATTGAAAGTTGGAAAGAAACGCAGGCACGCACTCCCACAGACCGTGCACACACACACACACACACACACACACACACACACACACACATACACACACATACACACATAAACAATCTGCAACATGAAAACATCAAACTTTCAGGGAAATAATTGTTTTAAATGGATATCACATTCAGGTTCAATGTAAAATTATAAAGGGAACAATTTCAAAATAAATGTATACCGCAATTTACCTTAAACGTTGGTACGTTTTACATGTGGGATACTCATGGATTTACTGTCTGGGATAAACATAATAGAAAAGTTAAGACCTAAAGCATTATGTTAAACAGTATGTTTCTAGGTCATATGAGAATTTATTGTTTTCTGGGAAAGACCAAAAAATTGTTTTTCAAAGCACAGATTTATGAGAAAACCTTTAATTGATTGTACAGTGAATAGACAACACTACGACCTCTATTAAGACATTTCCGGTCCGGAAAAAAAACAAAGTAATGAGCTAACAATCAGGTATGATACTTATCCAGAGCCAAAATTTAATTTGAACCATTTAAAAGATTAACAATAGGACAATATCTATCATACATTCTTTATATAATTATATAGTATGTATAATAGTCACCATAACAGCTTTTTAGCTGTACACACGTTTTAAAAACTACGCCCTAATTTGCCTCTTTTAGCCTCTATTTCATATAAATTCATTTAAAACATTAGTAAAACAATATAACATGTACTGAAACTTACTGTGAAGTTAGCTGCAACCAAGACACTGCAGAAAAGAGTATTTACACTGAGGAGTTGAGTGAATCAAAGAAGAAACATCTGACACTGGGAGGGGAAGTTTAAAAGAGTCTAATGAGAGGGGATGAAGTAGGAATGACTTTATTCTTTCATCGGTTCATAGTGGATAAGACGCATTGCATTCTCGTTTTCAATCACTCCTTTGATGAACTCTCCTTCAGCCAGTCGCTCTATGAGGGGAAAGAGAAACAACATATACAGTAAGGAACGTGGATTGAATGATGCGTCTGTATTTATCTAAGAAATCTGCTCTTATCTCCTGTATGGGTGTGACAGTAGCATGCAATGCAGCAGAGACAATTTAAGGTTTCATGATATATGGCTGGTACATACAAAATAAAGCTTGCATGACACACGTGATGCTGTAACTGGGAGGGGATGTGCCCCCAGGTGGATTTATTGCATGTATTATTGTTAAGCCAAACAGCTGTAATCTTCACTACAGGATGTAAGAACAGCTGCTGAGGAAAGGTAGTAAGAGCTTACGCAGATTTCATCTCTAGTACGCAGTGATAAGAACACAGTGACCTGTCATGCACCGCGAGGGCACAATATATAGACGTGTGTGTGTGTGTGTGTTATATCCCTCACCGTTGTCTTTCTTTTCGAAGTAAGACCACAGCTTGTTGGCTCTCTTCTCGGGTGTGTTCTCATCCTCTTTTAGCCTGCACTGGTCCTCCTTGGGGATCAGCTTAAATATGGCCTGAGAGGGGGGGTTGGGTATAAGATAATGCTGCATCATTTCTCTCACGCAAATAATGTATGGAATGTCAACACAGCACATGTGCAAGCCAAGAGGAGTGTAGGACAAATGAGTAAGCTCAAGTTAATTAGTGTCTTGTGGTTTATAGATGCAAAACAGCTTGACATTTAGAGAAAAGCTACAGGCCAACACTTTTTCTAATGTCTAATCCCTGATTACTGTCATTAGTCATTGTATATAATTTGGCTGAATACAACCAAATCAAGCAGCCTACAATTAAATCTTACATAATCTAGCCTGCAATCCATCACATGACAACTGACCTGCCTCCCAAATGCAGCTACGAGAGTGATCCTGGAGGGCCTGGCCATCACAATTTACATGTCGACTATACATACAAGTTAAATTACGAATGTATGAATAATCAAGCAGCCCGCGGCAGCACCTTCAGTCCTGTGTGTCATTTCTCAGAGATGGTGAATCTGGAATATGCCACTTAGAATCCAGCAGATTGTAAATGACTTAATGACTGTGCACTTTAGGTTCAAGGCCTTTAAGTGTGTGTCCCACTTAGAGAGGAAGCACTCATCTCCCACATTTAAGACACCTAGATTAACATGGATTAGTGCCAAGACTCAGGCCACAGGCCAAACACCAAGATCTCTTTTCTCCCTTGACTGTCCCTCCATCTTGCCCCTCTGGTCTGTATAGTTCACACTGTAAACTTATAGACGACAAGAGTTTACTGGTCACTTATAAATAATAAAAAACAGATCTGTAGCGAGCAGCAAATGTGGATACCCTCAAAGATGCACTGTATTTACACCCTCTCTTAACTAGTCTATCACATCAATGTAGTATACTAATCTAATAATGGTTGGTCCTGCCTTCCTCACTCACTTCTTCTTTCTGTAGTAATGATGTTGGTTTAGGTGCACATGGCAGATCTGTTTATTGGCTACCTCACCACAGAGTCTAATTCTGTTGTAGGTTGTTGAAGTTTTGGCAGGGTGGCTTTAAAACGGAGCTATTTTGTGCACGGGGTGTAAACGTGATTCACATGGACTCAGGCCAGTTGACCAAGAATTAAATCCCATTACAATGCCAGCTGGAACCTCAGCTGACCTGTCTAAGCCTCTTACAATACTATATCATTTGCCTTAAAACAGAAGATAAGAAACTTGGCAACCTCCATCAGACTGAGTTTTGATTATATGCAAACAATGGCTCATAACCATTATAGAGTAATTAGCATAAATACATCTGACAGTCCAAAGTGAATAAAAGAAACCTGGATTAGACTGATGAGCAGTCGCTCTATAGACAAAGCAATAAAAGAGTAGTCTTGCTTAAGAGTAGGACTGCCGACATTGTCTGAGAGTTAACCCTGTAATCACAGAGATTATCGGGGGTTTGAGGCTCAAATAGATTGGCTAACTGGGGCTGGCAATTAGTACTGAGACCTACTTTTCAATAAATAGTAACTCATTTTACATTGACCTTAAAGGGAGTGGGCAAAATAACCTAAAAGTGAAAATTATAAACTTGAAAAGTAGTATCTACTACAGGACTATTGTATTTGATTGCACGATGTCATGTAATCCTCTTACTTTGTCTGTCAGTTGTAGCTTTGACAACTTAGATAAAACATTTCCCAGAGGACTGTGAGCAACAGAACAGCTTACATTTCTGATATTATATGTTTTTAGCAGCTATAAAGATGAACATTATGGTAAAATGATTCTGTCTTTAGCACTCCTGGTCAACATAGTTTGATACTACTCTCCATAAAATGAGATGAATGTTTCAGAATTAATCTGAAGAGGCAAAATGTTTGGAGCAAGATCATCACACTATAGAAATAGTGGATACCATTAGTTGCTTTTTGTCATACTAGAACCACAATTAAAGTGTCTAATCCTTTCATCCTTATCTTATATGTATCCCTCCTCACCTGGCAGATCTCTGTCACTTCTGTCTTGTTGATGTATCCGTTCTTGTCTACATCAAACAGTGAGAAGGCCCACTCCAGTTTTCGGGTCGTCTTCCCAGTGGAGGTCATGTGCAGTGCGATGATGTACTCCTTGAAGTCCAGAGTGCCGTCGTCGTTGGTGTCAAAGGAGCGAAACACATGCCGTGCGTAGCTCTTGGCATCGCTGTCAGGGAAGAAACGGGCGTAGATCTGCTCAAACTCCTCTGGCGATATGCGTCCCGTCGGGCACTGTGTCTGAAAGTTCTCGTACCACTGCGAGATCTCAGTTTCAGTGAATTTGGTGCTGAGCTTGAGATGTAGTGACTCTCAGTGTCTTAGTGATGTGTCAGTTCTGGCAACCTCACCACCTGAGTTTTTCTTCTCCTGTGCCACCTAAACTTGGCTTGACCTCTCCTGTTGATGGTAGAGGCCAAAGAGAACCCTGCAAGTGATTGAAAAAATTTTTATTTACACATACAGTCCACTTATGAAATCCTAAATTTCTTTATACTACAAAAGAAAACAAAAAATCACATTGTGAAGATGATGAAAAATGTAGGGAAAGCTTACCTGTGTGTTGTGTGGACAGATGATGACTGGAGAATTGAGTGTGTGTCTGGACAGTAAGACGGTGAGAGATAAGGAGGGGAGGGGGAGACACACTCCACCAGGGTTAATTCTGTTAATGCGGGATTTAAAGTGGCTGAGCTTTTGACTAAAAAGAACCCCCGCATCCTACTTTTCTCTGTTGGGACTGGACGTCTAGAAAGATCCACAGTATATGTCAGTGTTGAGTTCATTCCTCTGTTCAATTATTTATAAACAGTAGAAGTTATGCCTTGTGGCAGTGTATCAAAGAAGTCAGTAGTCTTATGTAATAACTCAATATTAATCAATCAACAGGGGTTCAATGCATTTCAGTGTATCTTTGTGGTTATAAACCCTTCCATGGAATTGGGAAGTATTTGAATGCTACAGAATCATTAAAACTCAGACATTACTTTTATACTCTGACCAACAGATTATCAGTCATGTTCTAGGAAACCCTGTTAACATGGCTTCAGGTGGGTTGTTTGCTATTTCAGTAGTGGCCTTTCAAAGGGGTTTAGTTGACCACTGACATCTAATTCCCGACTACCATCTGTCCAGGCAGTTTAACTCCCCTCTAACCTCCAATCCCACCTACGCCCCTCACACCGTCTTCACTACCGGCGGCCTTTGCTGTGCATGACCTTTATCCTGTCCTACATGAGCTATTGTATGATTTCCTTTCACTGACTTCTTTCTTCTGTCACTAGCCTGGGTTTGTTTCACTGAACCAAATATTTAACGTTTTGCCCATATTTCCTAACTAACCAAAATCTCCTTCTTTTTAGTCTTTTTCGGTCCTGGGCTTGACTTTTCCCTTGTCTCATGCACTAAATGCGTCCTGTTTTACATACTGACCGACACAAACATGCACACTCGTTACTTTGCCTTCATTTCCACTGGTTTAAACTTTTCCACCCAGGCCCTTGTAACTCAGTCCCAGTCCTTTGGGCCTTTCTCTGTATGGTCTCCATCTTTATTATCAACAGCCATCACCCTACAGGAGGCGTCACGGTAATCAGAACATCAAACTCACTTCACTTTGACAGATTTACATCATCACCCCTAATTTCTGTGTCTGCTTTGATTAGACTGAAAGTATTATCTTGATTGTCTTAACTGCTCTTTCAGACTGACTCAGCATTGAGGTCGGGGCATACGGCAGAGTTTATGTGTTAAAAATTTGCAGAAGGGTGTGTATATTGAAGCGGGACAGCTGAAAGCGTAAGTTGACTGCAATAGTAGCACTACTTCTTATATACTCTGTTTATTACACTGTATAATTATCATTTGTGTCTTATTTTTGCAACAGGATTTTCTTGCTCCATAAATATGCTCGGTGAGTCCATCTATTGGATTACTTGTGACCTGCCCCGGCCCACCCAATTAGCCAATTAGCATCATCATCATCCTGTGAGTGCCATAGCCAATAGAATTACCCCCTGCTGTCGACAAATCACTCGCTGACACCTGACCTGTACCCTCGGCTCGACTTATTGCTAGAGCTAGAGCAAGCAAGGATTTGTGGTCACTTTTGAGATAATTTTCTACCTGTGGTGAAGGAGAGGATTCATATAATGTTGATAGGCACAATCTATAGCATCAAGGCACAATAAATGACAATTATTTAGAAAAAAATGATCAATTCTTTATAGCAACTATTACATTTGCAACTATGAATTGAATATATACTGTATATTTCTTTTGCAGGCAGTAATGCATATAAAACATAGTGCGGTAACAGCCTAAGTGAAAGTTGTTTGGCAGTAGAAGTCAACACATCTAGAAATATCTGCAATAGGTCAGTGTCTCGCAACTGGCAGCATCCTAGTTGGCTGGCGAGCATTATAGCCAATTAACTGGCAGTATCACGCTTCACCTGTTGCAGCATTGACCTGGGAGCCGCTTCAACGTCAGCACTGACATACATATTCTGTAAATCTGCCCCACACAGCAGTGGCAGACTCAGGCTGTCCAACGAGCAGGGGGAGGGGAAATAAAAAGGGCACCAGCGTGCAGAAAGTTTTTCTATAGCATGTAGAGTAGCCCTTATGGCACTGAATCATGTTTTCTCAATTTTAAGGCCACCCTAGAGGGTGTGCTTCATCATGTTTTATCTACCATAGGGGCATCCAAGAGGGCACTTAGGCTGCAATTTGTTCTGACATGCGATGCGGCGCGATAGTCGGATGCATCACGTAGCATCAGACGCTCTCTGTCCACACTGAATATGTTATAGGCACTCCTGTTACATCATGTAAACAAGCCACATACATATCAGCTGTGTGCTCCATATCATATCAGACTGGAGACGTAACCGGACGTAATCACTTAAATCTGCAGTAGGCAGAACGTTTTTGGCATCATTGGGCAAAAATTCCATAATAACGTTTCTGCATATTGTAATTCAAGTGTTCTGAGAGATAACTAGACTTCTGCTCCTCCTCATGGAACTGTTTTCAGACTTTAAAAAAAATATAGCCCATGACAGGAGACTTTGGCCAATCACAGGTCATTTCAGAGAGAGAGCGTTCCTATTGGCTGTGCTCTGGTGGGTGGTGCTTGTTATTTCCTCAACTGATCTCAACATGGCTGCCGGGTCACAAACTTTCTCATTTTACAGCTAAACAGTACACTACAAGATGTTTCTGAACACATTTGAGGTGAGAAATAGGCATTACAGTAACAGAATATTAATTCATATTTGATCAGCGCTGCCTAGTTTGACCGTTTGATTGGAGTTCGCGAGTGATTGACAGCTGCTCAGAGACGGCAGGCTCCAGCTCGGCTCTGATTGGTTGTTTTCCTCCGGTCTGTGAAATCTTGCAGATGCCGTTAGGGGCACCGGAGGACACAGAGGCACATGATTTTTTCAGATTACCTGTCTCATCCACTACTGTCAGAATATAGCGACCGTTTTATAAAAATAACTTTTTTGAATCATATTTGCTCCAATTCTACCTACTGCAGCTTTAATGGTTAGTTCCCAAATGTATTGCACGATAACACAACTTTTCAACATTTCCTCCTCCAGTATAAATCTCTCAATTATATCCATTCCCAATCCTATGACAACATAGTCACAAGGTTGAATAGTACACCTCACGTCCCAAAAAGTTAGAAGTGAAAGCACTAAAACAAAGAAAGAAAATCCACTCTCAGCCCAAACAATGCCTTGGTGGGACCTGACTCAAATGTTAAGACTGAGAGAGAGAGGAAAAGAGGAAGGGAGTTGTTCCTAGATAAATATCTGGTAATGGGTCATAATGATGCTTAATGACGGACAAGAGGAAGAGAGGAACAAACAAGCGGTGACAACAATCTTGCCGATTGTGTCCACCATGATGTGAGGCCTCAGGTTGTGACGTATATGATAAAGGTAACAGCAGTTGGGGCCCCTGCTCACATTTCTACACCCATTGTCCAGAGAGAAAGTCAGCAGCACTTTTAGGCTTTCACTAAAATCACTCACATACAAAAAAAAATCACATCTCTGAATTCAAAGGACCTTCACTTATCACAATTTCCACCGACATCTAAGCTCCTGATTCCACACTGAGGTAAGCAATGCTGTACTTTTTATATAAATACATATCCAAAATTCCGGTATTAGTAAGAGTCCTACTCTTTAATATTATTTTCTATCCAACAGATTAGATAGTAAAGAAATGCATTTAGCAGAAACTTTTGATTTTGATTTCAATTTATGATTTAGAACTTTAGTGGGCTTGAGCAATTTAATTTGCATAAACATGATTTTACAATTCTAGACCTGCTGTTGTTCATTGGGTTGAAGAGAGTGAGGCTTATTGCATTTTGCTTTAGTGAGGGCATTATAGTTATCATGCAGTCTCCAGTCTTTGTTGGTTTGTTTGAATCTAAACTTTAATTCAGTTGCTTTGTATCTTACGTTCAGTCCAGTTCATTTTTCATTCAGTTTGCCATTTAAATAATTACAAATAGTTATATATATATTTATTTTATTATATTAATAATTATTATTAGTATTAGTATTAGAATCTGAATTATGTAATTTGTTTTGTTTTTTTAGCTGTTGTTAATAATTTCCAATGCATGTCTTTAAAACCAATACAATTTGATCACACAAAAAAAATATACCATTATTATTCTATTATTTTCTAAACCAAGCCCATACGTCAGTCATTACATACTTATGATGTGCAGCAAAACATGGTTCACACCCACAGACCTTTATTTTAAATTGTAGTGGAGATCCCAAAGTCCCCAAATATTTAAGGGGAAAAGTGTCAATGACATCTTTGGTGAAATATACAGTAATAACATGGTTTGAATATTTCACTCATTGTAAACATCACGTAGCTTCAATGAAGAGTTGGAACTAGGGATAAGATGATTTTATCCAATCTTAACTCTACATAAGGGGAAATAAAATGGGGAAACTGGATGTTAAAGGGTTTTAATAAGGACTATGTGTCATGTTGTAGGAGTAAGAAAGAAGAAGAACAAGAAGAAGAAGAACAAGCTGCATGAAATCACTTTTGGCCGTCTGATAAAGGAATTAAAACCAACCATGACAACCAAGATGGAAACGCTCGATCCTTCAACTCTCTCAGATGTTGCTTCTACTGTGACCTACGACCCTAAATCTGAGACGGTGACCTTACCAGGAGGGGTCGTCTCGGTGGCGGGCATCACCGTGGTGACCGGGGGCGTTGAGCTGTCTTGTGGATCCTGTATGCTGGCCTTCGGTTTTTGGGGAACTCTCGTCGGCTTCAGTTGTGTAGGCGTGGGGGTGTGGGACCAACTGAACTGGACTAAAGGAGGAACCTCTCACTTACTGGGACTGGGATTTGTGATTCTGACCCTCAGTTTTGTGATGGTGGGTAGTGTGGTGGCATTTTACCTCCTGACGAAGAAGAAGAGAGAAATGACAAGAAGGGAGAGAGAGGACGGAAAAGAAGTTCTTGTAGAGAGTGGGAGGGTAATTAAAAAAGTCACGGTATAAAGAAGAATTGTTGACAGAATATAAGAGAAATGGATTAGCTAAAACAGGCTGTTCTGTAAATAACACACAGTCATACTGGACAGGAAAAAACATCCTGATCTTTTACAAAGTTCATTCCTGCTCTTCCCTTTATCTTTCAATCTAAGTTATGTAGAAATGCAACTCCTTTTTTCCAGGGAAACATAACAAGTTCCCTCATATCAACAGCTATCTTTACTGGTTACTTTGATGATCAACATTTTACAAAACATATGAGCAGCTTATGTTTTGTTGTGTATGATGTGATGCATTGTTATGGATTAAACTACCTAGCAGTATATAAAGTAGTTAAATCACAATACTCTGAAAGGTGCCATTCTGCTGCCTGATGAATACTTTATTTATATATTTGTTTTATTTTATTTACTTCTACTTCTTCTACATAAGTCAAATCATGAATACAGGACATCTACTTGTAATGTTTGTATATTTTATAGCATGTAGTAGTACTCCTACCACCACTGCCTACCTCTGGTTTTTACTCATGATGACTGTATTTTCTTTCATTCTCACAATCGGCAATTTTACATCCATGTAGACAGACCATGTAGAGTATATAATAAATGGACGATATGTAAAATTGATATTGATAACATGATAAACGTCTTTGTAAGTATAATATTGTTATCATTATTTTAATTGTGGTGGAAACTGGGACATTTGAGAGTTTTACAGATATTTGTCAGGACTCGGGACACCAAGCTTGAAACCAGGACAATCCCGGAGAAAACCGGGACGCCTGGTCACCACAGGTAAGTAAGAAAGAGTTGTTTTTGTTTTATTTCTTCTTTACTTTGTAACTGTAAGAGCGCTATTATGTAAGTGAACTGACCCTTTAATGTAATTGTCAAGGTGGATGTGGAAGATGTAGGATGTTATTATGCTTTGTAATAAATGCAATGCAGAGAGATATGAAGAAATAAGGTCAGAAAAGCAGGACATGGATCGTATTTTAAAGGTCCCATATCATGATCATTTTCAGGTTCATACTTGTACTTTGTGTGTCTACTACAACATGTTTACATGCTGTAAAGTAAAAAAAAACTTTATTTTCCTCATACTGTCTGCCTGAATATGCCTGTATTTACCCTCTGTCTGAAACGCTCCGTTTTAGTGCATTTCAACGGAATTGCAGCAGAATTGTGTTGTTAGGCAACAGTTTGGGTCCATGTTTACTTCCTGTCAGCTGATGACATTCACATACATTGCAATCAGGAATAACCTGGGACACATTTAGAATGTTTACATTTAAAACCCTGTAATGGTCTAAATATTGTATATTTGTGACATCACAAATGGACAGAAATCCTAACGGCTTGTTTCAAATGCACAATTTCTGAATACGGGCTGTGTGTGTTTCTCTGTATATTGAGCGCTTCGATACTTTCACAGGATATATAAAGCACTTAAACCTGCTTTATAATATAAAAAACATGAAAATCTTACTTTTTACCATATGGGACCTTTAAAGGGCTACTAGTGCAGGTCAACAGAACAGAAACCAACTACATGAACAGAAATCAAAAAGGGGAAGAAAGAAGAGGTAGGGGACCAAGAGGTGGGAAATGTGTGCGTACCTCCATCTGCTGGACTTAAGACGAACTGTTCATCACAGTGACATTCCTCACTGTGATGTACAGTACATGCTGTCTCCTACTGTCCCTCACTGTGTGAAATAGTAGCCCCACCTTCTGTCCAAGATGTTTTCATAGTGAATATATTATTTATTATATTTCAGGGATGCCTCTATAAAAAGAGGCTCAATTGCCTCCTTTGCCTTTTAACGTGACACCTGAATCGCTTTACCTACAAGCAGCATTCAGTGTTAACTTTCTGATAATATTCTTATCATTTGGAGTGTTTATTTGTTTATTTGTTTTGCACAATTTAAGACTATACAACATAACAAAAAAATAAATGAATAATATACAGTGCAGGAAGAGGCAAAAAACCCCACAGGGCTTATCTGAAGCATCCACCTAGACACAAGATTAATATAAAGAAATAATATGACTACATAATAGTGATAACAAACAATTAGGACAATATATATATAATAACAACAATAACAATACAGTAAATATATCAAAAAAAGACAAGTGTGTGTGTGTGTTGCGTAGAAGTGTATGGTTAGTGTTTGTGAGGAGGATATTGATATTGATATTGAGAATATCTATAAAGACTTCTGGGCAATTTTGTGAAAAAAAAAAAACATTGTGAAAAAATTAAATACATAAAAACAGATACAAGGACAACATGGGGAAAAGCAAATAGTGACATGGCAAAAGAGATTGCAGGTATGTGAAGCATTTCAACAGGTAAACCGACTTTGACGTGCATAACTCAGATCACCTGACAGTCACCATGGTCACGTGTCATCTTTCAAGTTTCAGGAAACTTTTCTCCTTCTTGAAAACAAAACTGCCTTAAGTCCCGCCTCCTCTCCCCGCCTATTGGTTACAACCGACGATTGCCGCGCTCTGATTGGCTGCAATGTCGACACGTCTGAGCACGTCACAATCAAACAACACGGTGTGTAATTGATATCGTCCACGAAGAAAAAACACGGCTGGAATTCTAGAATTTTGAGGCAGAGAAGTGACAGTTACCATGGAGTCCGTCGTCAAGGTGAGTTAGTAAAATGTCAGCAGAGCAACGCGACCACTCCGCTTGTTTTATAGTCAAGTTACAACTTTGTTAACTTGCTGCTAAAATATCTCTCAAGGTGTCAACTGTCAGTGACGTTACTTATTTATACAGTCAGTCAATTCAAGTGTGTCGTCTGTTTCTGAGCTAGCCAAGAAGGCTGACTAGTTTAATGCTGTTTTTAGTGTGTTTACATGAAGCCTACATTGAACTTCTCTGTGCTATTTGTAGTGCTCTTACATACACACGTAAGCTGTCGTTTGGTTAGTCTCCTGTGCAGCACATTACATAATCGTTCTTCTTAGAGATGCATAGATAATCAGCAGGAAAAAATCCACTTTATCTTGCATCTGTAGCTGGATTTAATGCCAAAGGGTCTTAAAGGTCCCATATTGTGCTCATTTTCAGGTTCATACTTGTATTTTGTGTTTCTACTAGAACATGTTTACATGCTGTAATGTTAGAAAAAAACACCTTTATTTTCCTCATACTGTCAGCCTGAATATGCCTTTATTTACCCTCTGTCTGAAACGCTCCGTTTCAGAGCATTTTGAGGGAATTGCAACAGAATTGCGTTGCTAGGCAAAAGCTTGGGTCCATGTGTACTTCCTGTCAGCTGATGACATTCACATACACTGCAACCAGGAATAAACTGGGACACATTTAGATTTTTTACATTTAAGTTGTGTCAAGGGTCTAAATATTGTATATTTGTGACATCACGAATGGGCAGAAATCCTGACAGGTTGTTTCAAATGCAGAGTTTCTGAATATGGGCTGTGTGTATTTCCCTGTGGATTGAGTGTTTTCGATACTTTCACAGTATTTATATAGGACTTAAGCCTGCTGTATAATAAAAAAACATGAAAATCTCACTTTTTTATAAATATGGGACCTTTAAAACTTAAAGCCAAAAGTATTGTAAGAACCATAAATGAGCTATATGAATCTTTTTGAGCAAATTTACACCATTTTATTAGACGCCTTTCCAAAATATATACTGTTGTTTAAAGATGCAACTAATGATTATTTTTCATTATCAATCAAGCTGCTGTTTGTTTTCTTGATTAATTATTTTGTCTATACAAGCTGTCAGGAAATAATAATAATGTTTCTTTACCTTTTTATTGGCAAAAACAGTTTCATTTCATTCTCACTGTGCAATATCATTTTCCACTTGCGCAATTTTGTTAATAGTCTGTTTATTGTCAATACTGTATATACTGCTCCTATTTTTTATACTTCCTTCTATTTTAATGGTTCATATTTTGTTACACTTTGTTTAGCTCTTTTTTTTTTACTGTGTTAACTGATGCATCTTGTTTTTTGCACAATCCCCTTTGCTGCTGTACACTGCAAATTTCCCCAATGGCAGGACTAATAAAGGAATATCTTATCTTATCTTATCTAAAACAATTAATTGAGAAAATAACTGGCAAAATAATTGGTTTGTTTTGTCCCTACGAACAGTACAAAATATATTCAGTTTACTATTGCATAAGAGAAAATAGAGCAGGAAATACTCCCAACTGAGAAGCTGAAATAAAGGAATTTTGGTCAGTTTTGCTTGAATTGATTTCAACTATTTGTTGATGATTTTCAGATGTATTCAACCCACAGAACTACATACAGCTAACTAGTGTCTGCCTTTGAAAACGGCTACTTTAAAGAGAACCCATCTGGGCGTGAAAGTATGTACTCTAAGCTGTACATTTGTCTGTAAGCCTGAACACTAACACATTACTGATCATAAATGAATGTCTTTTTAGTGTAAAACCAACCATTGAAATTGAAATTTCATCCTTACTGAACAGATGCTTTGTTTTTGTTTGGTGTTAAACAAATTAGGTTAGTCACAGATTATAATAGCAGAAAACCACTTGGCCATGTTCAACTATTTATAAGCCTATGGTGGTAATTAGGTGGAAAAAAGGGAAAAATGCATGCCTAAGCTTATGTATTACACAGTTGACTGAACTTTTTGCAATTTAACTTAGCTGGAATGTAGAAGAGATTATCATTATATATCATTATATTTTCTTCTTTTCTTTCCCAGGATGGACTCTAAAACGCCCAGTGACATCAGAAAAACTTCACAGTACAGAAACGACTAGTTTAATGCAGTCTAATAAGATGATGTTGCCCTTGTCAAGGACAAAGGGAACATAAAGTAGGGAAGGATGGGTGGTGCTGGTGTTAGCAGAAATGTTAGAAAGCCAGATAAACTAGTTGTAGTGGTTGGAGAGGAAGTATAGTCAGGAGAGCAACACAATTGGCTTACAGAGTTGCAAAAATTCAGTGTTGAATTGGCTAAGCCATTTTGACAATTAATACAGCAGATACAAATAATTGGCTGATGGAGTACAGTGAGAGAGTGCTGTGTGGGACAGGGGAGGTGGAGCTGGACCCCAACATTGTGAGTGAAGAGGCAGGAAAACTGTATTCAGAGCTACAGGTAAAGCAGCTACTCCAAGTTATTGTTTCCTTTCTATACTAATATTGTTTTGAAAAAAAGGCATTTTCTGAATGGTTTGTCATTCTGCTGCTTTGCCCCATCACAGACAGTTATTGAGGCCCATGGCGAAGGTGTGGTGGAGTCGCTGGTGCCCATATTTGTGTGGGTCCTGGAGGGGCTGGCCAGCTGCAAAGCCCAGCTGAGAGACAGGGAGGAGGAGGCGGAGAGGGAGAAAGCTGAGCGAGAAGAGCTGCTGCAGAGATACCAAACAGAGAAAGCGCTCAGGAAAGAAAGTCAAGAGGTGGGGATTGATGGAGTTTTTAAAGTGTTAATGTGGTGTGGTATACCATGATTTAGGTAATGTGTTTTTAAAAGCTGTGAAAGTAGGCGGTTTTCTGTGCTCAGAGCATAGACTGTATATAGAGATGGAAGACACATCTCCACTTCCTCCCACTGTACAGAAGTGAAGCCAAAATAATCCTCACCCCCTTTTTGTAGCATAAAGTAATGAATTAAATTCAAACTTATAAGAAAAATGAACACTTGAACATACATCAGTGTGATAAGACCTACCTAAAATGACAGAAACCATCTTTGGGAAAAAATTATTTGTCGTGTACTTTTACTTTTTAGTTTGGCCCATGTCCCATCCGCTAACAAGGAGGGGGTGGGATTTATGACTTACACTGCAGCCAGCCACCAGGGGGCGATCAAGATGTTTTGGCTTCACTTTTGGGTAGCTGTCATGCCGTCCATCTTTATATACAATCTATGGCTCAGAGCTGTTAAAGCATTTTGTTTTCCTTAGAGGTATCTGGAGCTGGATGACCAAATTGAACAAGAGAGGAGAGCCATAAAGGGGAGGGAAAAGGAGAGAGAGCGGCGAGGGAGAGAGCTGGAGAAGAAAGCAAGAGGGCAAGCTGATCAGTGTGAGTATTTCAATGGCATATTAGCCATCTATCTCAAACTAGTCATTTTTCTCCTTTCAGTTTCATTCTTGTGCATGATCCATGTCATGACAAGATACGTTTTAAATCATGCTGAAGAAGAGCTACAGTCTATAAAGTTTTCATTGATATTGAATCAGTAGATTGTTATGTTTTCTTGCAGTGGTGGCCTTGGATGAGCAGAAGGCAAATCTGAGTAGAGAACTGAGCACACTGAGACACACTCACCACAAGGTCAGATACTGCTGTTTAGTCTCTTGTATCACCACACAGTGATTTCTTAAACTACAATATTAAGCAGTTTTTGTCACTGTTCTATTTCTTACATATCGCTGATGTTCTCTCCTTTAGCTGGCTCACACACATCGGGAACTTTTGGAAAAGAGGAAGGATTCTGAAAGAGATTCTCCTTTAAGGTTCATATTCAGCACTCCTTTATCTACAACTCATTTCAAATACTGTAGATAGTTCCTCACACAGGAAGGTTATAATTATTCCATGACAGCAGTTTTATTTTGAGTCATACATGTGGTACTGTGGGTTGTAGTCAACAACATAATCAAGAAATCCTACTCTAAGCCTACTGTATATTGGACATTTCTGAACTTAAAGGATCAGTGTGTAACATTTAGAGGGATCTATTGACAGAAATGGAATATAATATTATTAAGTATGTTTTATTTAGTGTATAATCACCTGAAAATAAGAATCATTGTGTTTTTGTTACCTTAGAATGAGCTGTTTATTTCTACATAGGGAACGGTTCCTCATCACGGAATCCACCGTGTTGCTCCGCCAACCAAACACGGTTAAATTTTCCTGCTTGGGCCGGAGTTGATAACGTTACTCGCTCCAGTTGCCGCTGCTCAATTCTAACGTACACACACACTCTAAGCCCTAGCTCTGCTCCAAAAGACCTACACTACTCTTACAACAACTGGCTCTAGAGAGGGACATTCTTGTTTTCGCATCGGCCACCGTAGCTCTCCTACACGCTTGGCACATGGGAGGCTTCAGTTGGTTGCAATCTGCAACCTCATCGCTAGATACCTCCATATCTTACACACTGCTCCTTTAACCATAACAATTGCATAACATAGAAGCAGGGTAGCAGTATCCCTGTTCACCTTTTGCAAGGTACAGTGTACACTATATATAACTGAAAAATGCAAATATAAGTTACGTTTTGCTGCATTTCAGTCACACATGGGATCACACTAGTAAATTTGCCATGTTGTATTGTTTTTAAATGAAAATTTTATGGAAAGGTTTAGCTCATTAACGAGAAAGCTATAATTTTATCTTTGAGCTTTTGTTTGAAAAAAATAAAGGTATTTAGTGGCAGTTGTTGGTAGGTGTTGATCACAAGTCACAGGCTATGATTCAGTAATGATAAGAGTGCTGCAAGAAAGTGGTGCAAAATGTAAGACAGAAGCACACATTGATACTGTTTATACAGGTGACTTTAGCTCAACTCATGTTGTGTTTAGAAATCATGTGCGTCCCAAGAATGCTGAATTTCCGTCCAACCAAGTCTTGTCACAATCCAGTGTGAATGAAAAGGTAAACATATTCTCACTTTACACATATAACTATATTTTGAACAATTTTAATACAAGGTTTTAGGAGCTGTTGTTTCTTCCTCTTCTTTTTGCAGATGATTCGAAGACCATATTCACATTCTGGTCCCCCCTGTTTAGAAGATTTAGTAGCCATGGAAGAAAAGGCGATTGACATTGCAGCAAAGCCCGCCGCAGATCAGTTTATCAATGACATCATAAGCTCCACTCCTGAGCTGAGGCAATTTCATGACAGTGGGAATGAAAGGTAATAATATGAAACCACAGACTCGCTTTTTTTTTCAGTAGGAGATTTCAGTGAAATGTATTGGTAATAATCATTATCTAAACCCAAGTTCACTTCAGCTCAGGTTCACTGTCTCTCATTTCTTACTTATTCATTTAAATCTTTATCAGCACCCCAGTTAGATCAAACAGCGAAGAGCCACCGAGTGATGAGTCGAAGACCAACGTGGAGGACGAGATGACGGAGGTGGTGGAGCACAAAGTAGAAGAGGTGCAGGGAGGAGAGGGGCAGGAAAAAGACGAGGAGGAGGAGGAGGTGGAGGAAGAAGAGAGTCTGGAGTGGGAGCTGCGCAACACTGACTCTGTGTTCTCTGAGCTGTCGGAGCTGAGTCGGGATTATTTGGAGAGTGTAGACCGAGGGGCCAGTGTCAGAGGTAAATTCACACATTTATAGACCTTTCTCACAAACGTGGTTGATGTACTTTCTCTTCATCTAAACCAGAAGTTTAATTAGTGGGTACAAAACACTAACTGCCCAGGAATTG
The DNA here is from genome assembly GCF_043250625.1 of Sebastes fasciatus. Taxonomy (NCBI): domain Eukaryota; kingdom Metazoa; phylum Chordata; class Actinopteri; order Perciformes; family Sebastidae; genus Sebastes; species Sebastes fasciatus. Next base: position 14,994,733 of record NC_133806.1, read on the forward strand.
GCCAGTTATCATTTTGCATAATAATGCCTGTGTTATGCAATGTGCAGCATTGAAGCACAGATTAAGTGATCAGAGGTGACGGGAGCTTTTTTATTTTCTTTATTTAAATAATCTGGAAATTGTGAGAAGCTATTTATACCCTACTAACATGAAGTGCAAGTACATCAGTGAAAAAGGTCTCTTGCTGTAGGTTTCATAAAGTTTTACTTCCTTCTTTACCATTTTGCACCATTCCATGTAGTCATTTTTTCTTGGATGTGAATGAAGAGTAAATAGTAAAACCAGTTATTATTGCCTATATTTCTCTCGGTGTTATCTGTGTTCAAACATTGAAATACTTTCTTTTCTGTGTAGGCAGTGCAGACCAGTTTGAGGAGATTCTTTCTCAGTATGAGGAACTGAAAGTCACCCAGTGAGTCCTATATTTGATTTCTTTGACCTTGTTACGTCTATTCCGGTGTGCAGGGGATTTTCCAAACACTTGGGTTTCTTTCTTCAGTACAAAAGAATTAATAAGAGGAGAAAATGCTATAGTCACTAATTTGTTGGAACTGTTTACTCTCTTTACCAAAGTGATTGTTTTCATAATGTTTTATTATTATTTTGTATTAATCTTTTTATACGGAATGATAAAAAGAGATAAGTATAGAATTACAAGTCTTTCCAATCTTTGTCGTGAAATGAATATCCCCAGGGGCCTCAAAGAGGGTATACAGAAAATATGTAGAGAAAATATCAATGCTACTAGTCGACTATTTATCATATAGAAGCATACAAATAATTATGAATAAATAGATAAAAAGTGAAAATTAAATAAACAAAAATAAGAATACTTAATACAAAATAAAAAAAGAATAACTAAAGAAAAGAGAAAAAATGGGGAGAGAGGGATTAGTCAGTTGACAAAGTTTGTAAGGAGTTAAAGTAATAAATATATAAATATAAAATAATTTATGTAAAAAAATTAGCAGAGCTGCCTTTCACTGAGGATCATATCTTTTCCCACTTAAGAAAAGACATAAAATCTCTAAGCCACAGGGAAATAGATTACACCTTAGGAGATTTCCACTCAAGTAAAATACACCGTCTTGCTAAGAGAGCAGTAAAGGCAAATATGTCTGACTGAAGAATGAACAGAGACCCCAAATATCTCTATAAAGGGGCAAATCTTAATAACGATTCAAATTTATGTAGTCTAGGAGAAAAAAATGACTGAGGTTAATAGAGGAAGCGTGACTTGTGTCTCATTAGTCTACAACATTTGGATAGATTTCAGATAGTCGAGTTTTTTAAAAATTAACACCTTGAACTGTATAAGTTCCAGCCTGGCACAAGGTGTGCTTGGTCGTATTGTGTACACAGCTTTATCCCACCACTGATCTGTAAAATCTACCCCCAGTTTCTGCTCCCAAGCAACTCTAGTTTTGACCATCAAAAGCCATGAGTTGCTCATATATCATGGATATGAGTGATTTCTAATGGAGATAATGGGTCAGAAGGTCATCCTGCTAGTTAGCAGGTAGGGAAGGATAGCATGGAAACAGAGAGGAGGCACAGTGTCTAACTTGAAAGTAACGAAACAAGTGTGATGTTTTTGGTGGGACTGGTAGGGAGGAAGTGAGTAGAGCCATTGGGGAAGATGAGGAACATGTTTGAGCCTTCAACCTACACCATAACGACCCCGGTGATTGAAGCCAATAAGTCAGTTTGTAAATATGTGCTGAGCAATAGTAAAATAGAAAATTAGGTAAGGCAAGTCCACCACTGAATTAAAATGCAATAATGATTTCCTCATTCTGGGTGCTTTTCCATCGCCAAAAAAACTGGTAACGATTTGGTCTGTAGATTTGAAAAGACGTTTGGGCAAAAACAAAAGGGATGCATTGAAACAAGAAGAGAAATCTAGGCAGGACATTCATTTTTATCGTATGAATTCTACTTATCAATGATAGAGACAAGGAGCTCCACTTCTGGAAGTCAGCCTTGTGTCTTCATAATCTTAAATTATTCATCTTTTGCTCTTTTCTTTTCAGTGAGTTAGTAGAAGCTGCCCGTAAGGCTTTGATATCTCGAGTAGTAGAGCTCACTGATGACCGTTCAGCTCTTAAACTGGAGGTGACCTCTCTTCAGGAAACAGTCTCGCGACTGGAGACGCGGATGAAGGAGAAGGAGGAGGAAACTAAGAGGTGTAAAAGATTGTTTTAGAAAAAATATTGCATATATATACAGTATATATACAGTATAATATAAATACTGCAGTTACAATAACTTTGTGCTTTATATCCACTATTTTTCATAGACTTCGGAAAGAACTGGAAGCATGCCAATCTGAGGATCCTGATGTAAGGAAACATTGTTATTTTAAAATGTTGATCTACTGTATTACGCAGCAACAGTAGCACTGCATTGTTGAAGCTCTTTTAAAGTTCAGTAGCTCAGTGTTAATTATAATGTATGAAACGTGTGCATATACCTGATTAAATAGCATAATTCTCTACATTCAGGCTTCTCTGCCCTCATCCATGCGCCACTTCTCTCGTTCTGAAATGGCTCGCGTGGTCATGGAGAAGAACCAATACAAGCAGCGTCTCTTTGAGCTGCAGGAGGCTGTAAGACGTAGTCAGACACTCAGGTAACTATGCTACTGAATCAACATAGTGGTATATATGTTTTTTTAAGGATTTAAAAGTTGTATTTCATAGCAGATTCAGACTCAGTTCCAATAGAGAATTTTCAATTTGGTTAAAACAAGAACAATTGTGTTTATAGTTTTTGTCTTCAAACTGATTTAGTGCTTTTTTTCTTGTTTTATAGAGCAACAAAGGATGAGAGGTTAACAGAGGACAAAAGGTCAAGTGTTTGGAGAAAGTAAGTGTTTGTCTTATCATTTGACAATATACCTCATACCCATCATCTTGTCAATTAAATGTCCTCTTAACACAAAAAAAGTTGGCTTGTGCAGCTTCGGAGGGTAGCCTGGTAACCGTGCCTGTTGCATCTGTGTGCCAGAGGATAGTGATACTGAAATATTGTTATTGTGGATTACCATAAAACAAACCAATAACATATGAAACAATATTCCATATAAAAAAACAAAGTTTGCCAGGTTGCCCTGAACTTCTGTTGATAACAACAACCTGTAGGCAATAAACACATTACAATATCAATTACAAAAGCCGTGGGAAGGTAGGTCAGGGTTCATTTGGTTAGAAGTGTTTGAATATGTAGAAGTTGGAGCTTAGGAGCGTTACATGAAGGCAATAAGACGGCTCCTTAAAGGGCAACTTTGGTATTTTTCAATCTGGACTCTATTGTTCTATTTTTTTGTGTCTAAGTGTCTAATGGGGACAACAATTTTGAACCTGGTCCTGTATTGAGGGATAACGCTGTAACCGGCAGCTGCAAAATGAGCTGCAAGGGCAAATGAGCAGCTTCAATGTAAAGTTACATTCAATAAAAGTGCATGTTTTTGCCGCTGACGGGCTGAGACTGTTATTATAAGTGTTTGACAACATTATGGAAAGGACCCTACAGAGAAATGAAACGTTTTCTTGACCTTTCGCTTTATCCAGTCTGTTTGTTATTGTGGCCAAGTCCCACTCAAGAAGAAGTCTCGTTGTGAAATCTGAATATCGGGCAACAACAGGTCCCACTCTTTACAGCTTTCCTCTTCTGTGGGCATCACAGCGCCCACAGGAACAACACCAGTCTGCTGAGCTCCGCGGCCTTACAGCAGCTGGTTCACCCTGCTTGTTACCTTTCTCTCTCTCTCTCTCTCTCTCTCTCTCTCTCTCTCTCTCTCTCTCTCTCTCTCTCTCTCCTCGTCCGCTCTTCAATTTGTAGGAGCTCTTCATCCGTATACTCTGGCTCAAATAGAGAAGAAAGATTCTTTGCTGTTTTTGGATTCATACTGAATATGTCTGTAAAACTATCTTTTTATTACATGGACACAACACAGAGCGACTGAACTAAACAAGTGTTCAATGTAATTGCACGTTTGGTAATGTGCTGTAGTCAGACATTTTATAGTCCTTATAAAATATTGATATTGTGTTTTTTTTATTATAGGTTCAACCGCTTGTTTGGCCTGACCAAGGTACCCCTAATCCCACCTTCTGCATTTGCCCTGCAAACTTCTCCGTCACTCAGTCGCTCTCCTCTGGGGTCTCCACAACTACCGGTTGTCAGTCATACTCATGCTGAGTAAGCTAGTGTTTCTGGCCATGCCACTCTTGCATATGCTCTTCTGTTTACATCATTATTTGCAATCAAAACTGAATCATTATTAAAAGACTCAAATCAAGCTGATTAACAGTAGAAGCGTTCTCTCTAGATCTGCTTCTCCTGCTGCTCTCTCCCCTCGTGTCAGGAGGAGAGAACTCTACAGAGAAATTCGCACCCACATTTGGGCATCGCTTGGAAAACGGCAGATTCACGGCTGGAGCACACCGCTGGCGAACACACAGGTAGGAGAAACGCACACATGGGTACACGGAAATACAACAATCTCAGAGGGAATGTAGAAGAGTGCATGATTAAAAATGGGCCTAAAGCTGCCCTTGTTTTTATGAGCCTGAATTGTGCATTTTTGATACCGTACAGCATTTATTTGAACTAAACCAATGAAAAAAAGTCTTACCTTCTCACCACAGAGATTTTAACATGCTCAGACGTGTTTATTTCCACAATCCTAACAATATCCTGGTGATTAACTGTCATCACTGTAGGAATCCCAAGAACCTGTCCCAGAGCCTAAGGATGTGCCTGTTCTAATGCAGCTCAGACTGCTGGATCAAAGAGACTCCACAGCTAAGGTACATCTTTTCACTGCGAACCTGTTCAATACAAGAACCTAGCGGCCTTTACATCATACCTCTGGTGCATTTAAACGTGGGTCCTAACTTATTTTTCCCTTCAGCTGAACTGTGCGGTTGCAGTCACGCCTGACATCTCAGGAGAGGCCACAGTAAGTCTGTCATTATCTTGGTTAAATAACAACTCTAGTCATACTCTAATCACCATTTACAATGCCATCCAAGCATAACTAACGCTGCCCATGGACATGTTGTTTCACGCCACTCATCTTTCCAAACTCCACATCCGTCCTTCTCTGCCAGTGTTCTGTGTGGGTAGTTTCTGGCCCTGCCTCCTGCAGTGATATTACAGTGATTGATCCAGCACGGTCCAACACAGTATTGGATCAGTTCAGCCTCCCTCCCACAGCTCCTGCCCTCTGCATCTGTGCTGTGCCTCCCCGAGGTCAGTGCCAGTACAATGGGCTGCACCAGAAAACTTATCTGATGTATTCTGTACTTGTATCATCCCCTCATACCATACTGATAACTTACTTCCTTTCCTTTCTGGTCTTGTTATGTCAGGGTACACTGCAGGAACTGTGTGGATTGGAACTCAGGAAGGAAGGTAGTGTGTGCTGAATAAACAGATAAATAACTCTCTGATTGTAGTAAATGATTACAGTAAAATGCATGTTGGAAAAACATTCTTACTCTTTCTCTCTGTCTTTCCCCCCCCTCTTCTTTCTCCCACTGTCTCACAGTATACTGGTACACTCAGCCTCTGCTGGCAGGAGGCGCTGTCTGCAGTCTGTTTCTCTCTCAGAAGGTGTTCATTCACTCATGTGAGTTCTATCTGCAAAACAAATTTATATTCACATTTAAGTATGAGCATCTAATTATTGTATGTTGTAATGTGACATGAAGTTATCTTCATGTCTTCATTGAGAAATCTTTGAAAATAAGCTACTTTTTGTTGTCTCAATCCAACAGGTACTCCCAGGGTCAAGTCATCGCTGGTTTAGCTGATGGGACTTTAGCATTTTTTTCACACAGTTCAGGTAACGTCTTTCTGTTTCCTCTTTATAGTTATAGTATAAAGAAGTATGTAAAGAATAATATATGGAGTCAGATCAGACTCAGTATTAATGAATGCACACAGAAGGATTCACAAATGTATTTTGTGATTTTTATATATAAATGACTCTCACCACAAAACAATTTTTTAGTGCACACAAAAATAGTTATCGTTGTATGAATGTAAAGAAAATCCACATATAAAGAAATAAGGTTCACAAATATATTGCAAAATTGCAAATACTTTTTAATACATATAGTTGTGGATTTTTAATACATTTATTTAAAACAAGATATATGTGTGTGTTCATCAGAAATATATTTGTGAACCTTGTTTGGTTTTTTTGTGAATTTTTTTTTACATTCATATACAACAATAACTATTTTTGTAAGCATTGAAAAATATTTTTGTGGAGATAGTCGTTTACATATAAATCACAAAAAACATTTGTGAATCCTTCTGTGTGCATTCATTAATATTGACACTGATCTGACTCCATAGTAATATGTCAGTTAATCTATCTCTTCATTTAGCGTTCTTCTCATTACTTGATGTTTATTAATGTAAATAATGAAACAATGAGTGCTGTGATCGACAGGTGGCTGGAATCTACAGTCACACTCGGTGATGCTTCTTGGATCAACTCCTCTGCAGCCCATTCGCTGCTGCCTTGCAAAAGGTGGCCGTTTGTGGGTGGGATATTGGAACAGAGTCCATGTGGTTGACGTTGACAGCAAGAAGGTTGAGGTAAGAAGTAGCGGAGGTACCTACATTGTTTGTGTCTCATGTAAACGCTAGGCTTCTCACTCCTTCTAACAGACGACATCACATCACCCCAATCCTGGCTTTTCTCTGTCGGCTCCCTGGTCGTTTAAGAATTGATTTTAAGATTTTACTGATCACCTTTAAAACATGTCTGGGTTTGGCTCCAAGCTGAATTACGAAAATGTTGACCCCATATGAGCCAACTCGTAGCCTTAGACCCTCGGGTGGGGCCCTTCTGGCTGTTCCAAAGTCGAGGCTCAAATCTAAAGGTAACCGTGTTTTTTCCATCAGAGCCCCTCGGGTTTGGAACGACCTGCCTGAGGAGATGAGGCTCACAGAATCAGTAATCTCTTTTAAACACTTCTTAAAACCCATTTTTATAGACTTTTATGTGATGTCGGCCTTTTATCGTCTTTTAATGTTATATTGTTTTATAGTTTTTTCTTTTTATTTGTATTTATTTAATTGATATGTTTTTTTATTTGTATCCATTGTACTGTTTTATCTGTGACGTGCTTTTGTTTGGCCTCACTGTTTGGCTTTTTGTTGTCATATTGCCTTGTATCCTGCTTTTGCTTACTTTGTCTGTCAAAGCACTTTGTAAACTCTCTTTTTAAAGGAGCTATATAAATAATGTTATTATTATTATTTGCACCGTCCTTGAACTCATCATCGTTATTCTTTCATTATCTGCCCTCACAGCAATCATTCTTAGTCTCTGAACGCAGTGAGCAGCAGGTTCGTTTCCTGTGTGCTGGTGGAAGCGGTGTTTGGACGTCCTGCCGACTTGACCCAATCCTCAGACTGTTTGACTGGTCCACAGGACGGCCGCTACAGGAAGTCGATTTTACTGCTTTAGTCACTAAAACATTAGGTACTGAAATGCTATTTTTTCTATTTATTACAAATCAAAAATGTAAATGTAATGTAAAAAACATACATTTATAGTTGGGCATGTACAGTATGCCTATGTTGTAACTCTGGAATCTACAGTGTGTTACAGCATTGTGTAGTTATGTCCTATAATGTTAACAAGCACAGTTTAAGCTCATAGCAGTACAGCTCACACTATTGTTAAATTAGCTGGACACTTTGAAATCTTGTCGTTGTTAGTACCTACTCCCTGTTCTTAATTTTTTCATTGAGTGTGGTATTTGTGAATTTTTCTTTTCATATGTTAAAGTTATATATTTTAGCAGCCTTTGTGGCTTTAACAGTACGTGCAAATTCCTCTGTGGGTGTGTGGCAGCAATTCATAATCAAACTGGAAAAAAGAATACCTGCTATAGATAAAATGAGCAAGTATTGTTAGAGCCAGGGGGCTACAAATATTGAATTTACTATGTGTTTATCTTTCTGAATTAAACAAATAATTAACATATTTTTAGTTTGTTTTGTTGAGTTTAAACTCATTCCTGCAGCTCAGCTAACATGCTTCTGTCTCTCTTTGTAGGCCAAGCCTTCCTGTCACTCTCACCTCTCCAGATCTCGTCTCTCTCTGTCATCTCTGGCCGTCTGTGGGTGGGCACAGGAGGTGGTGCCATTTTCTCCATCCCATTATCCATAAGTGAGTTTTATCAAAGATGCTCTTTAACAAAGATGACGCTTTACAAGCTCTGTCAATGGTTTGAAATGGTATACACTTCCTGTCTCCCAAGTGGGCATGGTCATGGCGTGTTTGCCCCCCCCCCCACCTCGTATTGAAGTGTTGTGAACAGTTGTGCGGATGGATGAAAGCAGATTGGGCTATACTTGCATAATGTATTTATATTTTACTAACCGCTATGTTTAGCATTATGAATATTAGTTAGCTAGGGCGTTCACAAATGTTAGTTGCCAGATCTCGCGAGAGTGTTGCTGAAACAGAGAAAGGTCTCAAACAAAGTTAATTTTCTCCTGATTTGTGAAAAATGTCATTTTAGTATCAGAATGTTCGGAAGATATGGGACCTGGGAAAAAATGGGTCCAAAATTTACTTTGGTGACTATCGGGCAAAAGGATCAGTCATAATCTGTGTTCACGTCCACTTCTCCTATTGTAGTTACTAGACCTAAGACATGCCGATAGTCTCCTAAAGGGGCGGGGCAGTGGCGAAGGTCACGTGACACAGATACAGGAAACTGTCTGTCAGTGCACTGTCTTCTTTCTGAACTGTCTCTGGTTGTTGTTAGACTGAGAGTATAGGTACTTAAATCTTATATTGTCAAATCTTATCTAGCATTAACTATATTAATGATCGTTCACAGCATCAGAGGCTGTTTCCATCCCATATTGCTCCATTTCATCAGCCCAGCTGTGTTACCATGGACACAGACAAGCTGTCAGGTTCATCATTGCTGCACCTGGTAAGAATCTGATCGTCTCAAACCGAACATGCTAAACATCAACAACTTGTCAATTCACAGAGATCCTTCAGAGTGAGCTTGCATGCAGTATTTGTCTTGTAGTGACATCTTTGACCCCACAGGTTGTTTGATCGTCTCTCCTGGCAGCAGCACCGTCACTACCTCTCAGGTTATCCTCAGTGGAGGAGAGGGCTACATCAACCTCCGAATTGGTGAGTTGAAGGAAAATATCCTTGTAGTGTCAAATTGTTTTAAACCGTCTGATGTATTGGATCAGCATTTCCTACTGTATTGTATTGTATGTTGCATGTATTTACTTTTTAGTCAGTGCTTAGTTTATGAAATGCCTCACTGTGCCGTCCACTTTTTCAGGAGACGATGCAAATGAGGGATCAGTTGAGTTATCCCAAGCTACGCCTCAGCGGTCCGAACGCAGTCACATGATCATCTGGCAGAATCCCACCCCCTCCGTGCCCAGCCCGGCCCTCTGACATTTAACATCATCTCCTAGTTCTGCCCTTTTGGAATGAGATAAAGAAGGAGCGGACATACACTGTACACCAGCAAAGCTAGAGACAACATGGGAAATGGTGCTTTCATGGAACTGAATCAACCAGCCTCTCAGTGTAGCAGCAATAAAAGTATCCTCTAAATATATACTGTGTATGATATGTGCTGTTACATCCTTGTTTACCTCATTCATTTTGAACATCTATCTTTTGACTGGATATTTCTGATGGATGTTGATGCCTTTCTTTGTGCCTTCATCTGATTTTATATCATTTCTGTAAAACTGGTCAGCCGAATGATTGTTACTATCTAATTTTTACCTTTGCACTAACAATACATACCGTTTCCCTGAAATACAGCTCTTCATTCCACCCGGGGGCCACCAGGTCTTTCTCTCCTACATCTCTGGATCATAAAGTTTAACTTAATAATGTGGCTGCTCTTGAAGCTGCTGTGTACATACTTTGTTGTAAACTGTGAACTGGAAACATGTATTGATCTTTTCTCAGCATACAGACAATCAAACACTTATTATCTCCTGATGCTGCATTGAGATTGGGGATAACTTCTTTTGATTGTGATGGGTTTTTTTTTTCTTTTCAAATTCTACCCTTTCACATTGCATGTGGTGTAATTACAAACTGCACATTTTAAATGTGTCTGTATAAAAATGTGATATCCCATCATCTATATGAACTATTTCAGTTCTTGTCCTTAGAAATTATTTATTTTCTCAATCAGTTATTTCCCCAAAGTCTTTGGATGTCTTAATTTGTTTTGTCTGATTTCAGTATCTTTTGTAAAATAAGGGAGATAAATTCTTTCAAGTGTTCTATGCAGTATTTATGTGCAATTACACGTTTGTGCACTCATGTTGATGTCATAGCATCTCCTTATCCTTCTTGGAAAGAAAATTAAGACTTAAGTATTCGTTCTGACTCGACTTTGTGCAAACATGATTATTGTCATTAAAAATGTCTTCAATGGTGAATGTAGTAACTTTCATTCTGAGTCGTATTGCCGTAATCTGGTGCAACAAATGAACAAGGAAATCAACAAAATAATACAGTATATTCATCTTTTTAATCTTCATATATTGGAATCTATAGTAGTTACATTACAACCCTGAGTGTGGTACATATACAACTTCTTAAGCAAAGAGGATACAAATTCTCTCAGTCTTCCTTATGAAAACATACCAAATGACAGTTTGTTTCCATGTGAACAAGGTGTTGGTGAAGAGAAGGACAACCCAACTATGCCACTCCTTTGCCTCAGGCAGTTTAGCCTGTGTAAGGAAAACCCTTCATGTAGCAGTCAGTCAGTTTAGTTGGCATTTTTGGGCTCCACTTCCTATGTTGGGCTGCTGTGAGTCCTGGGGATCCGTATCCTGCGGCTCAGGGAGCGGGCAAGGCGGTCCATAGCTCCACTAACAGTTTTCCCCAACTCCTTTTGGGAGGTCAGACCCTCAATATTGCCACTGTACCACATGACCCAGCCTGCCAGGGAAAATAGCATCAGCAGGGCTCCTGAGTACACCAGCAGATCCCCAAAGTCTCGGCCTTGGATCTCCAGTGGAGCGAAGACCCCCAGCAGCAGAGATATCACACCCAGCAGGTCCATGAGCACAGCAAACAGCAGGGCCAGCTTACAGTGGGACAAACCATCATATTTTTTGTGTGCCATGGCAGCACTGAAAAAGAGAGGGGAGGATGTGTCATGTGTCATGATGGACATGTCAGGTCAGTAATAAAAGGACACAGTATTCTAAACTAATTTATGACATTTACCAGCTATAAAGGCAAGTAATCTTTTTCCTCTACACTTAAAACACACATAATTATTATAAAAATAACATTGAAAAAGAACATTAACCATACTGGCTTCTGCCTACTTATATGACTGGCTCTGCATTTACAGTCAAAACAGGTGCCACACCTGTCTCACAGGTTTTAAGAGACTTCTTTTATATGCTACACAGCAGCAAACTACATTAGTACCAATAGATTTGTTAGGCAAAATAAAATCTTGAACTTACCGTTTGCGTGTATATAAAATCCAAACGTGATCAAAATGGAAATCGTAGCTTTTGAATCTTTCCGGATCGACTCTAAAAACGCCACCAGTCAACAATGAAACCTGACACCTTGTCACCTGCTCTACCTGTCTACCTGCTCTACCTGTCCACCTGCTCTAACTGTCTACCCCTTTACCTGCTCTAACTGTCTACCTGTCCTGCTGTGTGTTGACACAGACAATAGATACGTTGGAGTACATTTTGTCCTTTTGTCACATAATTTAGTTAGTAGTTATTTATCAAGTAGATAAGGAAATGGCTCCTGAAAATTTAACTTTACTCAACACAAAATAATATTTTATTCTGCAATTATAATAAAATAATATTTTGTGTGTGTATATATATATATATATATATATATATATATATATATATACATATAATGTAAAGTTAAATTTTCAGAAATAAAATATAAGTAATAAATAAATATAAGTAATAAAAATAAGTAATAAATGAATAAGTAAATACTTGCAGTATTCATATATATACATATATACATATATATATTATAGACATATTTTAAAATACACATCGCATTAAATCGCATATATCACATGTGTATTTTAAAATGTCTATAAATAATATATATGTATATATATATATATACATATATATATATACATACATATATATCACATATACATACATATGTATATATATATATGTATATATATATATAGACATATTTTAAAATACACATCACATTAAATACGGCAATTATTTATTAATTGATTTATTACTTATTTTATTCACTTTCCGTCATTTATTATTTAAACGGTATGTTTAATTATTATTATTATTATTAATTTTATTTTTTAAGACGGTCATTACATCCGGAAGTGACGTGGTAGAGTGTTAAAGGGCCGATAATTGTTATTGTTAGCTTGTTAGCTAGCAGAGCAGCTGGTGAATGGAGATATGACAGAGTAATAACGTCTTATTACATGTGCACGATTCAGTTATTACAAACACAAAGTGGTATGTACCAATTTCTGCACAATATACCGGTAGCATGGAGACTGTAGTAAATGTCTGAGTGACTGAATTAAACACTAAATTGTTACAGAAAAGGTGCAGATTGTAATTTTATATTCGCAGCTGAATGAATTCTTGCTAACGTTAAGAGCAGGCTAACTCAGTGCGGAGCTAACTCTGATGTTAACCAGCTGCCACACTGTACATGCACATTACATGACTACATGAAACTAGTATTTGTGCAACACATCCAGTTGTACTGTTTCAGTTTTATACATGCATGATGAGGTTTATAATTAAATGAGCTTATGTTTGCTACACATCATGAAAGCTTGTAGTTGAGCTGTAAATAATGTGATCATAAGCACTATATATATGTAATGATGCAATTTCTACTGTGCATTAATGTCATTAATTAACCTATTTTACAAGTGCAATTACCTCTGTTTACATTACATCTATTTTTATATTTTATACCTCTAGTGTAACACTTCTGTTTATATTTATTTATTACATCTACATTACCTGTTTTATTTGCTTTATAACTGTGTGTGTTTTTACCTGTTATATGTTTAATCTGCCTCGTTTAGTCTTGTCAAGTATTTGTTTTAAAGCACCTACCAGAAGTGGCAAACTGTGAATCTTGTTGTATTTAATACAATGACAATAAAGCTTTCTATTCTATTTCTATCTATGTGAAATATCCCAGTGAGTTCTTCAGCAGTAATATTTGTTTTTTAACACACAAACTAATCAACCATTCTTCTTGTCTGGTGTGTATGAGATGGAGGACGGAAACAGGAGTGATGCTGCTTCCACATCCAAGAGCCACGCAGGCTCACTCCACCTGCAGAGTAAGGGTTGATAAAACTACAAATATTTGCAACCTTTTCGGTCAGGCATTTTAATTAATACTGTGTGCATGTTCCCTCCTCCTGTTCAGCTCTCAAAAATGAGGATGCCTATGAAATTACCATCCCCTACGAAGAGAGCAACTTTGTGCAGCAAGGATTTTTCAACCAGAGTGATCAGAACTTTGATGGTCAGAATCAGTACTATAAAATGCATTATTTTATTCATACAATAATCTTATTCTTAAAGGGACTGTTTGTAAGAATCAGAAATGCTTGTTAACAGTGACACCTGTGGGCGTTAAGTCAATGAAAGTCAGCGTCGGGCTCGCGCTTTTGCTCGCTCTAAATAGACATGAACGAGCATCGCTCAAAACAGTGAGGCGACACACGTCAGCTAAAATCACAATATCACTCTATATTTCACCTGCTTGGCAGTAATGTTAGCTGACCAGACGAAGGTCTCTATGAATCACTGCTGATCCTAGTGTTGGCTTTTCTGCTTTAGCCTTCCGACCACAGCCGGAGGGAACAGGGAAGACACCGGCACTGACACCGGAGACGATAACGTTTCTCACTGCGGAGCAACGTCACTTCACAAGACACGGGAAACCTCTGTTGGTCTGGAGGAGCTGCAGCATTTATTTCTGCACAAACGTCCACTGTACATTCACTAGATATTCTCAGAGCTATGAAGTCTCCTGCAGTGTGTAGTGTGCGCGCATGCACGTGAGGTGGAGCGAGCTGAGTGAAGGCAGGCAGGCAGAGGAGCAGAGGAGCAGAGTACAGCAGAGACTCCGGCCCTGGAGACCAAAGCTACGGTCTCCCCCGCGTCCTCCGACCGCAGCCAACACTGTTTACAGACGGGCTTCACTAGATATAACTTTGTGGTTTTGGTGCTTCCGTGTAGTTTGTGTTGGAGTCTTGTCTGAACAGCGTAGCCACACATGCGAGTGCGCATATGCGAGCGTGCATGGGACACCGACCCGGGTGATTTATACGTGTAAGAAGTTACAAACAGTCCCTTTAACACAAAGTTTCCTGGTACACAATCATTGGTGATTTCCCCAAACAATCCTCTCTGTCCTCCTCAGAGTCGCCCCCATCTGCTGGCCCGTCTCAAATAAACAACTCATACATGGTGATCACCAACCTGCGGACCCAGCTACAGATCTCTCTGGAGAAAAACTCTTGGCTGCAGAAAAGAATTGAGGACTTGGAAGAGGAGAGGGACTTCCTCCGTTGCCAGCTGGACCGCTTCATCTTTTCCACAAAGAGCCAGGGACAGGAGCCGAGTCAGAGCCAGTACAGTAACGGTGAGGACAGGGGACAGGTGTGACATGATAACCTGTCCAACAAGAATATGAGTACAAGTTGATTAGAAACAGAAATTTTGAAAGGCAAGTCTTTACTGATGGAAAACAAATTCTTCCCTCTTGGTATTTGTCTCTCTGTAGGTTATGAATCCAGACGATTCGACTGGAGGGTAAGAAGAGAAGAAGATCGTCCCGTTGGTAAAAACAAAGATTTATGCACTTAACTGCTACATTCATAATGGTTTGATATAGTTGTGCATAAGTGTAGCATGTTCATGGTTTACTGTGGTTACTATGATTTACATATGTGTATTCCATCTTAGATTTCAGATTCTCAATTATTACTGCTTTCCTCTCTTCATAGAGCAACCGAAGACAGAGTCTCAGCATTTGCCCTCACGTCAGTTCATCCAACGAAGGCCTGGCCCTCCAACCATGGTGCCTTCCAAAAACCATGTCTCCAGTCCACTAACCAATCAGCTTGCCTCTATAAATGCTTTGTTCAACTCCACACAATCCCAGGCCCTCTTGCAAAACCATAGCCATAGTAGTCCCAATACCACAGCCAGCGGCAACAGCAACAGTGCTACAAGGTCATCCATCAATGAATCTAGGGGACAGAGCCACATGGGTCCAGGTAATACAAAGCTTCCCATCACCTTAATGTGATAGTTCGGGTGTTTTGAAGTGGGGTTGTATGAGGTACTTCTCCATAGTCATTATATTACTTAGAGTAGATTAGGGTTGGTGTGCCCCCAGCTTGGAGAAACAGATAGGAGTACCGACACCGGAGAAAAGCAATACAGTGCGGTGGATGGGGCCAGCAGAAAAAACTTATTTTAGCCATCTAAAAGAAAGGCTCACCTAAAATAAATCAATACCCGTTTAAGTGTACGCTATATCTAGAATATTTTCACCACTTCATCTTGCCGTCAGACAGCCCTTTCCTTCTCCTTTACGACGAGGAAATAAACTGAAAGTGAAACGTATCTATTCTCTCTCAAAAGCCAACAGGCTCAGATGACAAAAACCATGTAGACACTCAGTCGCATATCCATTTTTTTAGGTGAGCCTTTCTTTTAGGTGGCTAAAATCCGTTTTTCTGCCATCCCTGTCCACAGCACTGTATTGCTATTCCTGTTTGTTTCTCAATGCTAGGGGCGTGCCGACCGTCATCTACTGTAGGTAATACGTCTACTATGGATAAGTACCTCATACAACCCCACTTCAGAACACCCAAACTATCCCTTTAATTGATCTAATACTTGGTTGGGAAAAATGTTAACTGTGACTTTTATCTTGTGGGTATTGCTGAGGATTATTTTTATGCTCTCATCAGATTCACTTTCACTCTTGGGAGAATCTGATGAGTACTTGGAACAGGAAGGCTACCTTGAAGAAGAGGAAATGATATCAGGGGAAGATGTAATGCAACATACCATCAACAGCAACGGACACCAATTTAAGAGAAGGCGGATCTTCCGAGTCCCGAGAGAGCGGCAAAGAGGTAAGGGAAGGAGGAAAATCCTGCAACAAAACTCAGTTTCATTACTTAAACATAGATTGACATAGGACTGCTGTAACTAACTCTCTTGTACATTCTTGTTCTTCAGTGAAAGATGCTGCTGGAGTGCTGTTTCGCTACAAGAAGATCCTGCTTACATACCAGCGTCTGAAAAACATGTCTAAAGCCTTCAATATCCACGGTGTGGACCGCAACACAGTGGCTTCCACCACACCCATTGCTGAGCTGCTACTAGTGGCCCCAGAGAAAGTGGCAGAGGTGGGCGAGTTTGACCCATCCAAGGAGAAGCTGCTGGACTATGCCCGGCGCTGCTACACTGTCCTGGATGAGGAGACACTTAGCAGGGTGCAGGCTCTGAAGAAGAATAACCTGCTCCTGCCCATCTCCTACAGGTTTAGACACTGAGGGGAGAAAGACAGAGGAATGGGACGTCTGTCTCTCTGTCAAACAGTGAAGTGGTGGTTAAGTGTGGAGAGAAAAGGCAGTTAGGTTCTGCTGCAGCAGGCCAGCTCACCTCCGAGCAAAGAGATATCTAGAGGTATGAGCAATTATTTTGCTATCTCAGCGTCCCGGATATGGCCATGGAAACTGCGACTGAGATCCTTTGCTTTTCAGACAAATAAACTTTTCACATCTCACTTTTATTATCAATATGATGAGTTTCTTTAATAATAATAATATTACAGTAACAGTAATTACTTATCTCCTCCCGCCTTGATTATTGAAACTCTCTCCTCTATGGCATCAGCAACACCTCCATCAATAAACTCCAACTGGTTCAGAATGCAGCTGCCCGACTCCTCACCCACACCAAATCATGGCATCACATCACCCCAGTCCTGAAAGACCTTCACTGACTCCCCGTCTCCCACCGGATCTCGTACAAAATCCTGACCCTCACCTACAAAGCCCTCCACCAACTTGCCCCCCCCTATCTCTCTGACCTCCTCTCCCCCTACCAACCTCAACAGTCCCTCAGATCCACCTCAGCTGGTCTACTTTCCACCCCCAAGTCCAACCTCCGCAGCTTTGGGGACAGAGCATTCTCCAGGGCAGCTCCCAAGCTGTGGAACTCCCTCCCAAAACTCATCAGAGACTCCGATTCCCTCACCATATTCCAGTCCCGCCTCAAGACCCATCTTTTCTCCTCTGCTTACTTGTAGCCCCCCCCCTCCCCACTTGTCCGTGTGTATGTATGAAAGTGTGCCTGTGTATGTCGCCTGTTTTTGTCGTTCGTCTCCTGTTTGTCTCACACCGTTTTCCCCCCGAATGTGTAAAGCGTCTTTGAGATCTTTAAAAAAGCGCTTTATAAGTTTAATCTATTATTATTATTATTATTATTATTATTATTATTATTATTGGGATTGCTTGTCTTCAGTACTGAAATGAGTGAGACCAACTTAGCTCATTCATGTTTCAGCCTCAACTTTTGTAGAGACACACAGACCTTTTCTTTCCTGAACATCTGGATCAGCTTGTGGCCAGTAGTTCATTAACTGATTGTCAACATCATTTCACTTCCTGATGGTCTAAATGATTTTTAAGCATAACAATTTTTTATCACTTTATCTGTGTGCACAATTCTAAAAATATGGTAGCTTTATATGTTAAAATTATGCTGCACTCCATAGATTTTGTAGAATTAAGAGGTCATCATCATCATCATTTCATTTTGTTTATATTGCTCTGTGTGTCTTTGTTATATTATTTTTGGCATTGTCATTGTATCCTCAACCATTTTCACTTGCCTTAATGCAATTTTTGTGATTTCCTCGCGCAGGTTTTGGGCCAATTTTACTCCCTGGACAGCCACTCATTTTGTCTCTTTTCCTTTCCATTTCTTCTGGTGTGAAGGAGGGGAGAACTCTTAAAGAGAGGGACACAGATGCGAACATGAACTGAATACAGTAAAGACTAGTCCAACATTATGTGGTGTTGATGCATTTTTGACAGTAACAAACTTCTGGCAACAAGATTCACTTGTTTTTATTTAAAAATCAGACACTAATATGTTGGTGATATTGTATTTGACTCATAATAATAACACCGGTTGGTCTTAGGCCCAGTTTTAACAATAATACTGCTGCATTACTCTGTTGTTCCACTAAGGGTTGTACCAACCCTTTTGTAAATGATCTGCACTAAAATGCAGTAAGTGTCACTTTCTATGGTATTGAGGCTCTTGCTGTAATGCTTTGTGAGAATATTACCTTTTGTAAAACGGTACAGAGCATTTACTATACTAGCTATTTGTAACTTTGTGTAACTTCTGGTTCTGTATGAAAAACTGTGGGCATTAATCACACAAACAATTTCACAGTGTGAGTTACTGAATCAGCAAAAGCAACTAGCTTCCCACTACAAATGCATGTGAAAAGAGCTCCTTGATGGTCCGTAGTTTATAGAGGTTTTAAAGCGGCAGACATGTTGATTATATTGTACAATAATGTGTGGTGTTCATACCGGTACAATGAAATTATAATATCTCTTATATTAAAACAGATTAGGTAACAGTGGTATACAGTGACTCTTGGCTTACATTTCCTAAACGTTTTTTTTCTTAATAGCAAACAGATAGGTACTCCAATTTGTGGAAGTTATGCCATTTTCACTGTCTGATTGTTTGTGTGGCTAAAAAGCAAACAGTGCAGTGCTACTGCTAAGCAAACTTTGCAAAAATCATACCAGAGTACAGTGTTTTAAAAAACAATAATCTGTTTGTCTCATTTGTATGTCTCATATTTATGTATGTTGAGTGAAATGTGTATCTCACTGAAACAATGCCTATCATTCACCAAATGTATAGTATGGTGTGTTATTAATGTCAATAAGGCATTTGATTTCTTCCAAAAATGTAGATTTATTAATCTGTAAAAACTAACATCACCACTTGCTGAAAAAATGTGTATGATTGGGGAGTAAAGTGCAACCAATTTTTGTAGTATGTTTCAACCTGTCTATGGGGAAGTGTGGCAGATGGGGGCGCTCTTTCAGCCATTACATAAACATAAGATTATGTGCTAAAAGGATTTTTTTTTTCTCTTTTAAGCATCAGAAACTTGGCAACTACATTATGCAGTAAATGGTCTTTCAGCTAAAAGGATATGTGACTTTCCTTTGAGCACTTTATTTAGTAATTTCCAGTTCCTCCAGTTAAAACAATGTAGTCAGAATTCTATCCTTGGGGGGAAAACACTGAATATGATCTTTATGACATAAATAGTTTGTGTATATCTTTTGTCAATTTGATAAACCCAGCTTGCATTAACCTTTTTGAATTTCAATAAATCTGACAAACAATAATAATTTTTTTTTACATAAAAAATAAGATTTGTTCAAGACTTCCAAATCCAAAGTTAGGGGTTTGAAACTTGCCTGTCTTGACTTTGCCTTGACTTGAAAGACTTGAAGTTGATGTCCTGCAAAATATAACACTGATCCCATTTTGAACAATCGAGCAACAGAGCAGCTCCAAATAGTTCAGAACTCTGCAGCTAGACAACTGACCAAAACCAAACGATGCTCTCACATCACACCAATTCTGGCTTCACTTCATTGGCTCCCAGTCTCTTTTAGAATTAATTTTAAAGTGCTTTTAATCACATATAAAGCTCTGAATGACCTGGCACCGGAGTATATATAACTGAGCTCCTCACACAGTACACAGGTCTGCAAGTCTGGGTCTTTTAACTGTTCCAAAGACCAGGTTAAAAACAAAAAGTGATTGAGCTTTTGCAGTACTGGCTCTCCGACTCTGGAACAGTCTTCCACTGAGCATTTAGTTCAGCAGACTCTCTCAAGACTTTTAAATCCCATCTTAAAACCCACTTTTATAGAATGGCTTTTCCAATCAGCTGAATTATAGTCTTTTGTATGCTTGTGTGCTGATGTGTATATATGTGTGTATGTAATTGTATGAATATGTATATGCTTGTTTCTTTATTTTCCCATTCTATTGTTTTTTATTTAATTATTTATGTTTCATTGTATTCTGTTGTCATCATTCCTCTTCATCCCCTATGGGACATAAGGCTTCAATGAGCTCTCTCCATTGTATTCGGTCCTTGGCAGCATGTTGGGCCTCTCCCCATGACAGGTTCATCTTGTCCAGCTCCTGTGTCACAGTTCTGCGCCAGGTGGATTTGGGCCTCCCGGGTTTTCTTTTGCCTGGTGGTGTCCATCTTAAGGCGACTCTCGGGATCCGGTCCTGCTCCATTCTCAGCACATGGCCTAGCCATCTCAGACGTCTGTGTGTAATTTCCTTGATGATGCTACGGCTACCGTTTTTTTTGTACAGTTGGTGGTTGGAGATTTTGTTTGGCCAAAAGATCTGGCATATTCGTCGGAGGCATCCATTGTGAAAAACTTCCACTCTCCTCATATCACTTTTGATCACTCGCCAACTCTCTGAGCCATATAGCAGAACAGACTTGACATTGCTGTTGTATTCTGTTGTATATGATGTGAATTTCCTTGAAAAGCACTATGTGCTTTGGGCCTTCGAAAAGTGCTCTACAAATACAAATTATTATTATTATTATTAAACAATACAGCTTTAGCAAACGATAATGAAACTTAACTTATATATATATATAAGTATATATATATACTTATATATAAGTATATATATATATATATATATATATAAACAATATATATACTTATATATAAGTATATATATACAATATAGCTTTAGCATATACAATAATACAATATATAAACAATATAGCTTTAGCAAACGATAATGAAACTTAACTTATATATATATATATAAGTATATATATATACTTATATATATATATATACTTATATATAAGTATATATATATAAACAATATATATACTTATATATAAGTATATATAAGTATATATATACAATACAGCTTTAGCAAACGATAATGAAACTTAACTTATATATATATATATAAGTATATATATATACTTATATATATATATTTATATATATATATACTTATATATATAAACAATATATATACTTATATATAAGTATATATATACAATATAGCTTTAGCATATACAATAATACAATATATAAACAATATAGCTTTAGCAAACGATAATGAAACTTAACTTAGCTGTGAAAAGAATAAGGCCAAAAGGTGAAACTTCAGTGTGAGAGTGACCCTGAAGGATAAAGAGTAAGATGATGCTCTGAGGCGCATTCATTCACCGGAAACCAGCGATTCATCAACTTCCGGTGTCACGGTGGTAGCTGGGCGACGGGAGAGAAAAAGCGGGCATACAGAAACAGAAAGCTGTCTTGTTTCCAGAAGCCTTCCGACATTTAAAACCCTTTACATTTGACTCATACGGTCAAACAAACGGCGCCGTGTGGACCAGCTACCGCCTGGGATTTAGATCTGCCTTAGAAAACAGTCTCATTCATTCGTCTTTGGTGCTAGCTAGCTAACAAGCTAACCAGCTAGCAGCAGGCCTTTATCTGGACGTTGCTACAAGCTAAGCTAACGTTAGCATTAGCATTAGCTAACCCACGTTTTCTTTCTCAATGATTCTCTCTGTTACCTTGTGAATATACAACCGCACTGCTTGATGTGTGTGCTGGTTGATCTGTAAGGTGGTCCTGTTGTTAAAGTAGGCTGCTAATTGAAGCTAACTCTGAGCTACATCGTTGAAGCTTCTTGTTTTAAAGTGTTGTTCACTTTGCTGCTAGCTCTGAGCTAGCTGTGAGCTAGCTACCACCGCCACCTGAACAACAACGCAGTCTGTGAACGCTCAGCAGCCTTTAGATGTCGGACTTCGACGAATTCGAGAGACAGCTCTCTGAAAACAAACAAGGTAAATGAACCAGTAGTGCACATTAAAGTGAAAACAAATGGCTAGTTAACACGGTTGATTTGTAAATAGCCGCCATCATTTTTTTAGCTCAACATGGATGTGTCTATTTGCTGGAGCATGGTGAGCTAAATCATTGGCACACACGCTCTTTAACCTTTTCAGATGTGATGTAGTTTTACTTTAATCCTGTCTGGATGATGTCTCATAACGTTAGGCTTCTGTAGTATCTGTAAATCGATAGCTGGCCGATCTACATAATGGTAACTTGTTTCTTTAAGGTAGGGGGCAGTCTATATCATGGTCTGCCTGCACCAGCTGACTGAATGACTGGGTTAGCTTTAATTCTTTGCAGCTGTTGAGTCCAGTGAACATTTCCAGTGCTATTTACCTATAATTTCCTTTCTAAACACCCAGCTGGTAACGCCAACAACCATACCCAACTAGGTACCATTTTTTACATTCTCATTTGCAATATCACTGTTCATTGTGTGCAATATTAATGTCTAACATGTGCAATATTACTTATGTTTCTGTTTGCTCTGCACACAATCATGTCTGGCTAATTACATATAACGTTAGGCTTCTGTAGTATCTGTAAATCGATAGCTGGCTTAGCTACATAATGGTAACTTGTTTCTTTAAGGTAGGAGGCAGTCTATATCATGGTCTGCCTGCACCAGCTGACTGAATGACTGTGTTAGCATTAATTCTTTGCAGCTTTTCAGTGAACATTTCCAGTGCTATTTACCAATTATTTCCTTTCAAACACCCAGCCAGTAACGCCACCAACCATACCCAACTAGTTACTACTTTTTACATTCTCATGTGCAATAGCACTGTTCATTGTGTGCAATATTAATGTCCAACATGTGCAATATTACTTAATTTTCTGATTGTTAGCTTACTTTACCTTTTTTATTTTACTTATCTTATCTTATTCACTCATTTTACTAAATGCATCTTACTTAATTGTTATTCTATTAGGCACTGGTGCTAGAAATAGTACTTTTTTATTTTATACACTTGAACTTGTTGTAATTTTGTTGTATTTTTGAGCAATCTTTGGCACAAGATTTTCCTTCAGGATTAATAAAGTTCTATCTTATCTTATCTTAGTTACCCTTATCCCACTTTAAGCTCTCTTTAACCCAGATTTACATTTAAACTCAATACACTGCTCCCTAGCTAGTTAGTCTATGAGCTGGCCACATAGTGACAATTGGAAAACCAAAAGTTCAAACTACATATATCTTTTTTTACATTTCTATTTCAAACAGAATGGATGCATTGCATTGATTGGTAACTATTTATCATATCACAACCATGAAAGTGGTGTTCTTGTTATAAAATTCCTACCAGGGAGTGAAATTAGCACCTGCCAAATAACAGGGTAAATGTTGACTGTGGCAGGTGAAAATTTCAGGTCACCTGCCACCATGGCAGACAGGTTTTCCTTATATTAAGAAATATTATTTTTAAAAAGCAGCTCTAAAGCCTAAATTAAATATAGTCATGGATTAAGGTTCCATGATATATTCCCAAATTCTACGGTCTGGTACAACTGACTCAGTATTTACAATTTTAAAGCGTTCTACCTATATTTCAGAGGTGGCATACAAAAAAATTGAGTGGCCGGTAGAAATGTTCAGTGACCTGCCACAGTGGCAGGTGAGGAAAAAGGTTAATTTCAGACCCTGATTCCTACCATATACCAACTTTAGTATCACCATATGAACTAAGTTGGACAAATTCATATTCAGCGGGGTTGCTCATTGCCTTATTAATTTCCATCCGTGATCAAGTCTTTGACATGTATACTATGATAATTATTAGTATGTTCTGTAAGTTAATAAGCACTCTATTCCTGCAGCTGAAAGGGACAAAGAGAACCGCCACC
This sequence comes from Sebastes fasciatus, assembly GCF_043250625.1. Taxonomy (NCBI): domain Eukaryota; kingdom Metazoa; phylum Chordata; class Actinopteri; order Perciformes; family Sebastidae; genus Sebastes; species Sebastes fasciatus. Next base: position 15,018,681 of record NC_133806.1, read on the forward strand.
ACCGTCGGTCTTCCTCCCGCAGCCGTTCCAGAGAGAGGAAAAGGAGGAGCAGAGACAGGGATAGACGCAGCAGGGACCGCCGTGGGGACAGTAAGGAGCGCAGACACAGACGCAGGTGAGTATCTTTTATACAACCACACCTGGGCCAAAAAGCTGTGAAAACTAAGGTCACCTCATCATATATTCCTCCCTACTGGCCTTGCAGTTCATATAATTACCACTAGGTAAAAATCAAGTCTTTCAGTCAAGCATATGCCACTGCTAAGAATGGTTTTGACCATATTCTTTAAATAAGCTATTTTTTGGTTCCACGGCTGTTTCACAGTGAGTTGTACAGATGTACATGAGCATGCACACTCTTTTTGGAGTTCGGCATCTCTCTGAGTGTGCGCACCTACATGCATTATTGCCGCACCAGCATGTGTTCTCCACACCCTCGACTTGGTCTTGGCATCTAACCAGTCGCCTACTGTATTGTAGGAGGCCGCAAATGCAAACAAACGCCTGTCCTTCCAAGCCCGCCCCCGTCGCCCATTAATAATTTTGGGGGTTGATCTCGTCTCGGTAACATTGGCAGATACCATTCTGGGCAACAGAGCAAATTCACAAAGCTTGACGGGTGTCTGCAGCAAGTTGTGATTGTAAAGTGTAGCTGTAGATCACAGCAATTTATTTAGACTGACTTTAGATGAGCTTTTCGGCCTCCACTAAAAATTGACTGCGCTTACGCTTGCGAAATATTCTTATTATTTCACCAACATATTGACTTTCATGCAGTCTATTTTGGATGCTGTTATTTTTATGTTCTCTGTCCCTAAGCCCTTTGTCACAGGTGCTAATGACATTGTAGTAATTCTGCCTCAAGCTTATGGGACCATCTCTTGAATCCACAAAGCAACAGCTGCTGCAACCTCTTCAATATTCACGATGATTTAACACAGAATATCAAGTTATAAATGGTTTTATGAAGAATTTCAAATCCATCCCAGAATCATAAATCACACAGACTGGTATTAATAGAACTCCTGTGAGAAGAGTTGCTTTGTAATTTTGGATTATTTGCATATTCACTCTGGTGTCAGATTATATCAGATGTCTTTGACACATGCAGCCACACAGTACGTGTGTGATTGTCTTATGATGAGCCTTTGTTTGATAGACTCTGTTTAGGTCTGTGGCTGTGTGGGAACATTTTCATACGGGTGTAAGTTCTTCCCAGAACACTGCCAAAACCGGTGATGAGCACCTACCAATGTGACAATCCTGTCTGTTGTCAGGGAAACATGCCTGCTTTTGGACACATAACACCACATCTTTTTTGCAGATAATTACAAGTGTTGAGTGATATCTTTTGAAAATATGCTTTTCAGTAAATCTGGTATTAGTCTAATAGATAAGTTAATGAGTTTGTATAAGGAAGATTTTTAATAGTTTGAAGCGATACATCTCCTGAGTGACTGCTTGAATGCATTCTTTCAAGGGGTGGGCGAAATGGCAAAATCTTCTGTCATGGTATCTGTAATTTTATATCACAGTAACGGTATATATCACAATACTGTAATTGTTCTGTAAATTCAATTAAATGGTTTAAAATAACAATACCATACTTCATCACATTTGTTATTTTCTTTTATTTGAAAATTCCATACAAACAAAACAACTGCTTCACATGAGACACTTGAGTTAAAATCAAGACTCTAAACAGTAAAACTAAAAAAATTCAAAATGTAAGCTTTAAGGTTTCTGAGAACAATAATTCCAAGTGTTACATGTTTTAAGGTTAATATGTGCAAATAAATAGCAGCCTGACTTCAGTCAGTGCAATATAAAAATCACACAATTTTGTATTTTAGAGTATACCAAAAGAAAAAAAGACTTGACTTCTCCTGCAGGATTTGCTCATCTTTCATTTCAAATAGCAGACAAAACAAAATAAACTACAGTGTGCAAATGTCTGGTAATCATGTAACCAGAGTTCTTCCTCATCTTGGGCAAGGCCTATTGAAGGAGGCTGGGTCACGCGTCATCAATGTGTCATACCTTTGGGGTACAACTAAAATCTGGTCTGCCCTCGCCAAAATTGAGCCAATCGCAACGCACAGCCGCGGCTTCAGTTACACTGTGCATGTGTTATACCCCATACCCCAAGACCCATGTTCTCCTGTGTCCCAGCCTCCTTCCTAAGGCCTTGATTTTGGGTTGGTTGGGATGTCTCTTCCTGCTCTGTTTACAACTTCACTCTCCTCCATGTCTGCCCAAATCACGTTACCTTGCAAGTAGGGTTGAAAATTAACTTTTTCGTCAACCTGCTACTGTGGCTGGTGGATTCCAAATCTTACCAGCCCCTCACTAAATCACCATTATTTTTTGGGTTGGTGAGTGAAGTAAATCTAGCAGCCACTTACATATATATTACCAGCATTTGGCTGGTGATTGGTGCTAATTTCCAACCCTGCTTGCAAGGCAGCTGGGTTTGCGATATTGCAAGGTCACGCAATTGCACGAGAATGGCTACCGCGGTCGGAACGGTAATGCCAAATCTCTACCGGTGGACACATTTCTACCAACACACGGTGTATATATATATATATATATATATCGTCAGATCGCCCAACCCTAATGCTTTCTAATGTGGACTTTTGAAAAGCTTGTCAATGCTCTACTTCTTGTTGGCCGTCAATGTGACCTTTGGCCTGACAGTTGCTCCTGGCCTCTGTGCTAATTTAAAACAAGCTACTGGTGTTCACTCGGTGTGAGCAGCAGATGCAAAATTTGACCCCTCCCCTTTGCTGCTGCTGTGTATTTTTAAGGATATAATTTCTGCTTTCGTTGCATCATTAGTTGCTCACAAATGATAATGCATGTCAGCTGTGAGGCTCACTGAATGCTCCGGTTTGTCATCTGAACCTCAAAGGATTTTGCGCTTTTAGAAATACACAGATTGGCAAAGGCTCGTGGCAGCTTTTTGTACCTGGTGATGGTCATAGATATGCAGGTTCTAATTTTGTGTAGTGGAAATGTTGGTGAATGTCATGATTGATTTGAGAGAAATATGAAACCCTTCCAATGTCATTTCAGCTCACCAACCACTTACCCCCAGGACAATGCTGGAAGGTAATACAGCAAACTAACACAAAGCCAGTTTGTGCATTATTGCAACAACTGCAATTTAATGACCTGCCTCTGATTCTTTGTAGTATTGACTCATTGTGTAAATATCTGCCTGGATGGGGTTTTCTGGGTCTCCACCATCATGATTCATGTGTACAAAGTTTTGATTGATGCAATCCCCCCCCAAAAGTTACTAGATGTTTTTGTATATTTTTTGAAGACATGACATCATCTGATGTAGTACTTTAATGAGAGATATCTGTTGCATGTTGATTGTTCTACTTTTATTTCACCTTCTATTCCTCCAACAGCCGTTCTCCACACCGTGAGAAGAAGAAGAACAAGGTGAAGAAGTACTGGGATGTCCCTCCACCTGGATTCGAACACATCACTCCCATGCAGTACAAAGCCATGCAAGGTAACCATCCGAGTTTTCTTTTTGTATTTGATGGGTTTTTAATAGGCTTTCTAGTTTCAGAGTTGAACAAATGTTTTGTTACCCACATTACAGTAGTTATTGCAACCTTACCTTACTGCTGCACATCAGTAATATGTACATCAAGCTTATGGTATGGTTGGAGTAAAAAATAAAATTAGGTTGTTGAATGTTTCCTGTCTTTGTTCTCTAGCTGCAGGCCAGATCCCAGCCACAGCCCTCCTACCGACCATGACTCCAGATGGCCTGGCTGTTACTCCCACCCCGGTACCTGTAGTGGGCAGTCAGATGACCCGGCAGGCCCGTCGGCTCTACGTGGGCAACATACCCTTTGGCATCACAGAGGTGAGGAAAAGGACGGCATTTGGCTTTTAAGTCGAAGATTATAAGCCTGTTAGATTTCTTAATGTGACCATTTCATCCTTGTATTTTTACTAGGGCTGTCAATCGATTAAAATATTTAATTGCACAATTTTTATCTGTTTAAAATGTACCTTAAAGGGAGATTTGTCAAGTATTTGATACGCTTATCAACATGGGAGTGGACAAATGCTTGCTTTATGCTAAATATATATATATATATATATATATATAAATTTATTTTTGGAAATCAATTTACAAAACAATGATAAATATTATCCAGAAACCAACAGGTACTGCATTTAGCATAAAAATATGCTCAAATCATAACATTCAAACTCAAGCCCAACAGGCAACAACAGCTGTCAGTGTGCTGACTTGACTATGACTTGCCCCAAACTGCATGTGATTATCATAAAGTGGGCATGTCTGTTAAGGGGAAACTCGTGGGTCTGGCATATTTTGAGGTCAGAGGTCAAGGGACCCCTTTTAAAATGGCCATGACCATTTTTCCTTGCCAAAATGTATTGCAAGTTTGGAGTGTTATTCAACCTCCTTCGTGGCGAGCTATGGTATGGTTGGTACCAATGGATTCCTTCGGTTTTTCTAGTTCAATATGATACCAGTATCTTCACTCCAGCTTTAAAACTGAGCCCGAAACAACCTCCGAAAGATTAATTGCATTAAAGAAATTAGTGGCGTTAAAACAAATTTGCGTTAACTTTAACAGCCCTAATTTACCACGACTTGAAATAACCTGGTTCCTTAATTCCCCCTCTCGCTCTCTCTTCTGTGTAGGAGTCCATGATGGACTTCTTCAATGCCCAGATGCGTTTGGGTGGTCTTACTCAGGCCCCTGGAAACCCTGTCCTTGCGGTACAGATCAACCAGGATAAGAATTTTGCCTTCCTTGAGGTGAGATAATATTCCCATAAACATGTAATTTTTTCTGCCTGGGTGTATCTAGCAATTTAACCACCTCTAATTTTGTTTCTGTGTAGTTCCGTTCAGTGGACGAAACTACACAGGCAATGGCCTTTGATGGCATCATCTTTCAAGGCCAGAGTCTCAAGATTCGTCGTCCCCACGATTACCAGCCTCTGCCCGGCATGAGCGAGAACCCCAGTGTCTATGTGCCTGGTACACAGCCAATTAATGGTTTTTAACCCTAAGTACTTGTGGCATAATTCATGAGTAAGCAGTAATACATACATCACAGGAGGTTTGCTCTCTGTGATTTTCTGTTTTATGTATCTTACTGTTGTCTTCGGGTCTCCTGCAGGTGTGGTCTCCACAGTGGTGCCGGACTCTGCTCACAAGCTCTTCATTGGCGGCTTGCCCAACTACCTGAACGATGACCAGGTCAGTATTTCTGCACGAAAAGGCTTTGCCTCCAAACTGGGCTCCAGCTAATGTACCACACTTGTACTGCACAACACATTTATATTCCATTCCAAAAACAGTATTAACTACCCTAACCATAGTTATTAGTTTTGGTAGACTATATTAGTAGAAAAGTCCACCATATCATACTTTGGTCAGGAAATGAAGTGCCCAGGATTATCTTGTGAATCATGCCCTGCTTTATCAACACATGAAATAATAGTTGTTTTTTTATTTTCACTGTTATTGAAACATGAAAACAAAGTGACAGATAAAACATTGATGGAGAAATGATAAGAGAAGAAGATGATGATGTGCTTTTATGCTTGCAGTGGTATAGCAGTGCTATTAATAGCAATACTAAACGTTGAGCTGTTTTGTTCACGTGATGGGAACGTGTGGAATCAGTGGAAATGTTTTAACTCTTCCTCCACTCTTTCGTGTCTCAGGTGAAGGAGCTTTTGACGTCATTTGGCCCTCTGAAGGCCTTCAACCTGGTGAAGGACAGCGCTACAGGCCTATCTAAAGGATATGCCTTTTGTGAATATGTTGACGTCAACCTTAATGACCAGGTAACCAATGCTACGGAAAAAAAGCTGTTAAAATGTATTTTGATGGTCAGACAATTTTTAATGAACACTGTTCAAATACCACATCGTCATTTTAAATGTTCATAGTTGTTAAGTATAACTTAAACCCTTGATATCGTTACAGGCTATTGCTGGGCTGAACGGCATGCAGCTGGGAGACAAGAAGCTCCTGGTGCAGAGGGCCAGCGTGGGATCCAAGAACGCCACTCTGGTGAGTGTCCAAAGGCTGGACAGATGACAGCAGGGTGGTGGGCGGCTGGATTCTCTCTTAGAGTGGCTAAAATGGAAAAAGACACATTGCTGTTTAAATCTACTGTACAGATGTATCTGACACTCTCACACTGCTAACAAGTGCACAGAGGGTGCTCCGTCAGAAATCAATTACTTTCTGACCTCACCCTTTTCGGTTTGAACACATTATTTTACTACATGTAAACCTAATGTGAGAGTGTGTTAGAATGTGGCTTGATTAACCAGAATGACCAACCATTCAATAGAGGGGGGCCCTCGAAGTTGACCCATATTGGTCGATCACCTCACCTAAAGATACAGATACAAACAAAGTTATCCACAATTTCAATACTTTTGGTCCTAAATAAATAAATATGCAATTTAGGCATTTTTTTGTTCCTTAAATCTTTATTGGTGCATGATTTTTCAACAGAATATCATAGGCAACATTAAGGATTCATGTGTTAGACTGACCAACCCACCTTATTACTCAAAAGTCTGCCGTTGCTCAACCGATAGTGGGCACAACATGAAAACTTCACAAGATGTAAATAGTCTATCCTATAACATATTAAGAAATGTAGAAAAATCTGAGTTATTTTCTTTTCAAATTAAGGTTTAAGGACAAAAAGTTACCTCATTTGAATATTTATTTATTTGAAAGTGGATAACCTGGTTTATAAGCTTTCTGATAATCGGAGAACTCTACTGATATGTTTATTTTTGAAGATATGTGTCTTTAGGTGGAGTGGGGGTCCAATAAATATGAATCAAGCCACTTTTCAACATACTAACGTATGTTTACATGTAGGAAAATTTGTTCAAATCGAAAGGGGTGAAGTCAGAAAGTGATTTCTGACGGAATGCCCCACATGTAAACTCTTCCTGTTCAGTAATTTATGTTTGCAAAGCAGTCCGAGAACATATTTTGCATACGCATCAGCTATTGAATACTATGAAACTCAGTGTGTTGCATAATGAATTTCAACCTGCAGTTCCTGACTTTTAAACTTGTAGCCATTAGCTTTACTGTAGGCGACTACAGTGCAGCCACTTTCTCTAACATTCATGATAAATGATGTGTATTATGATATCACAGAAAGCAACCTAAAAATGTGATGAGGCACTTTCACTGTCATTTGTCCTGTACTGTGTCTAAGATTAATGCTAGTGAAAATACTCATGTGTGTATTTTCATATGCAGAGAGATATGGTGTACTATATCCATATTCTGAACCAGCAAGAAAGTATAACATCAGTAAATTTCAAATTAGTCAAATAATCAAAGCAGCATGAAGCTGGATACAAAATCAGATATTAAAAGCCGTTTGAATAGTTGGTTAACTTAAATCTGTAAACTGTCTAAAGGTTAAGTGAGAAAGTGTTTTGTAGTTTATGTGAATAAATACTGTGGCAGGAGTCTTCATTATATGAAGATGATAAATATGACATATCTTATTTTCACACCTGTTTCTCAGTTAGGTTTATATTGAATGACATTGTAGATCTCTTGCAGCTAGTCATAATACTCAGAGCCTGTTGTTATGTAAAGCACGCCATTGACCCTGTTGTAACCGTTCTGTCTGTCCTTGCAGACAAGTATAAATCAGACCCCAGTGACGCTGCAGGTGCCGGGTATGAACAGCTCAGTGACTCAAATGGGTGGCCTGCCCACTGAGGTGCTCTGTCTGATGAACATGGTGGCCCCAGAGGAGCTGCTGGATGATGAAGAATATGAGGAGATTGTGGAGGACGTCAGGGACGAGTGCAGCAAGTACGGCCAGGTTAAGAGCATTGAGATACCTCGACCTGTGGACGGCCTGGAGGTTCCTGGCACCGGCAAGGTAGGAAATGTTGTGTTTAGGGGTGTCGCGATTCAATTTGGCTTTCAATTTTAAGGTCACGATTCAATTTTCCATTCGCCGTTGTGAGACTGGAGTTTTGATTCGTAAAGATCAACAGATCATTTGGTTTTATGCCCTCACAACTGTCATTTACATTTTAAAATTGTTCTTTAAAAAGAGAGGCTACATGGTATCAAGCGGGATATTTTCTTTGGAATGTACCACACTAAGGCCATATGGTCAAATTTAAATAATTAATTTAATATGTAATAAGAATAACATATTTCACCAGTCAATTGGGAACAAACTGTCAAACAACAAAAAGAAGATCCACTAGATGGCAGGAGGGTACTTTACAGCTTGAGTTTCTCAGAGTTCGAGGTACACCTGAATGCACCACAAAGTCCCTGTCGGCACCCACATGCTTTACCGTACAAAGTGATGCAGACACCCAATCGATTTAAGCGGAGATAGCACAACCGCAACTGACATCACCGAACAGTTTGATGAGCGCTGTTTTATTTGGTTGCTGCAGTCTCTAAATCTTCTGCAGCCTACAAACTGTAGTTTTTCTGTCAACGACACGTTCGTTGTTTACATAACTCACGGGCAAGGCAAAGTGTTGCCACACTGGTGACCTCAGGGTAGCAGGAGGATTTTCCAGTTCTGTTGTTTCTCTGTCATCTCAGACTCTGGCAATGGCCATGGTGTCTCAAAGTGCAGCTTCAGGCTACTGGTAAGATACGCTGTGTTGTCTTTAGCTGCGGACTACCGGTAAGATACGCTGTGTTGTCTTTAGCTGCGGACTACCGGTAAGATACACTGTGTTGTCTTTAGCTGCGGACTGCCGGTAGGATACGCTGTGTGTTTTTTTTTTTTTTTTCTTCGGACGCATGCAACTAGGCGAGGGTGGAGAGAAAAAAAAATACTGGGAGAATCGCCGATCCTGCTTTTGACTTCAGTGGTCGAAATCGAAAGCTCATTTTGATTGATTTTTGATTTAGAATTGAAATCGTGACACCCCTTGTTGTATTTGATTTCTCGTGAGTTAGATTCATGAAAAATGATGTCATGTTATACCCTCAATCGAGATTGTAATTTCGTTCACTCTTTTTTTTTTTGTAGATCTTCGTGGAGTTCATGTCCGTTTTTGACTCCCAGAAGGCCATGCAAGGGCTGACAGGAAGGAAGTTTGCCAACAGGGTGGTGGTGACCAAATACTGCGATCCAGACGCTTATCACCGCCGGGACTTCTGGTAGAGGAGGCATGAAGATGTGAGGGGAGGGAGGGAGGGAACACGTATCGCCCATTTCCAAATCAGCCCCCTGATTGATTTGGCAGAGCAACATTTCAGGTAGATCTGAGAGTATTAATCATTTGACAAATGGCTTTGGGCACATCCAATTAATCATTTGAGATCTACCTGAAATGTCCAGTAGTTAAAATAGATATTTGGAATTGGAAAAGGAGAAGAATGGGGAGGGTTTATATTCAGGCCATAACAGAGGGGGCTAGGTTTGGGTGGGGAGGGTGTAGCTGGGTGGGTGGGGGAGGCAAAGTTTTTTGAGAAATGTGTGTAATAATAGGTTCAGGGCGGGGTCAACAATTTTTATACTTTGTGAGAAAGGGATGTCGTTTTGGGTGGGAGGGGGGTGCCACACTTTAAGGTTTGTATTTAAATGGAGACAGCCTGTTTTAAGTACATTAGGAAGGAGTTGCAGGGAACTAACTGGACTGTTCTGATGGAGAAAACAGGAGTGTTTATTTGTGAGAGGGAGACGTGGGGGAGATGGAGAGGAAGATGAGGGCATTTTTGTCTGACCATCTAATCTATATATACAGTAGCTGTAACATCCACTTTCGTTTGGCCACCATCTTTAGAAAGGCGAGAGGAGACTCCTCATTTTGAATTTTTTTTTTCTTTGTTTTTTCATTTCTTCATGTTCCTTCATTTTTTATCAGACTGCTGCCCCCCTCAGGACGATTGTAAGAGAATATGTTGTCTAATTGGACTCTATCTGAATGTCAACTGTAATTGTTCCAATACTGTGTGTAGCTTCACTGATTTGAGCTGTAGTATCACCTTATATTCAGGCCGCAGAATAACACGAGCTGCAGGAAAGAACATTTTCAATTATGCCAGTTTGAGTTTCTTTTTTTTTTCTGTAACTTTTTCACGTCCATCTTTTGTGCACAGCTTTTAACAGGTGAGGTTGTTTCATCTCAGCAGTTAGGTCCTAATTTAATTCAAGAGTAAATAAACAAAGGAAGATGGGGAGAGGCAAAAAGATTGGTGTTTTAATAGGGGATTTATCTCTTCCTTACCAAAAAGCCTTAATGTTATTACATGTCAATTCGTTAAGGAAATAAATTTGGCTTGCACCTCTATAAATTATGTCTGTTTGTTAATAGATGTCACCATCTTGTCCTTTAGCCTTGCATTACTAGTTCTAGTTTTTTTTTCCATTTCCCCAGCCGATTTGTAGGACCCGGGTTTTTTTGTGCAACGTCTCACCTCTTTGACAAGACCAAATAAACACTTCACTAATACCCACGACTCATGTTGTACTGCAGAGTGAAACCAAAACCACACAATTTCTCTGTTCTGTCAACTTCCAGCTTGATTTATTTAAGAGACAAACTAGATAAATTGGTCGGCGTGGCTTGTCCTCACTAAATAATTAAAACTAATACTGTAATGGCTTGTTTTAGACATTTGGGCTCTCTGGAGATGTACTAATAAATGAAAGTCTGCAAACGAAGACGTGCTATCATACACCTAGCTAAATTTCAACGAACAAAATCATTTCACATTTTCGTGAGGTAGTTTGGAAATTAAAAACAGTCGGTATGTACTCAGACAAAGTCTGCTTTTCTCTCATCTCCCTCATCTTCTGCCCTTGATTCTCTGAGGACCACATGTTCACACTGTACGGGCCTGAGGCTATGCTTTCATTTGGGTTGCTTAAAACAGCGCTGAAGAGAGATTGTGTCAGTGATAACACTTATGAGATGTTACTCCTTACTTTCTGAAATCTGCTTTCTCAGTGTCACTGTCATTTAATTTTTCTTTTTTCTCACTGGAAAAAAAATGTGATTTCTTAGATGATTTAAAAACCTAAAACCACATTTAGTTTCTAAAAAGCAAAACAGTCTTTCATTTGTCCAACTTGTTTTCAAATGTTGAATTAAAAACTGAATTTACATGATGTCTTTCTTCTTTATGCGTCCTCTCTTATGCGCGCCCAGATCCACCCACCCGGCTGCAGCACACTTTAATTCAACCAGCGAGTGATGACATTCACAGTCAATTATGTAGATGCAGCTGACTGGAGCCATGTCCACGTAGTTTCATTCAGTTGATAGCTTAATTTATCAAGTCCTGTAGTTAATGATAATGTCCAAACGATGGAGGTACACCACAGTAACAAAAAGGTACTTTTTTAACATACAATACTAGGACTATTATTTTTTTCAACATACTAAACTATGACTTTTTATATTTTAAACATATACTATGACTTTTTATATATTTTTTTACATACAATATTTTGACTTTTCTTCGACTTACTTTTTTTTGACATACTATGATATCACTTTATTTTTTCAAAAAAGTTATAGTATAATGTTATTTTAACATTTTTAAGTATGTTTTATTTTTAAGTCTAATGTGTTGGCACAACTGACAGCCGTAACCATCATGAAATAACTGCTGTTCCTCTTTTGTGCCAGAGAGCAGCAAAATTCGATTTTAAATTCCAGTTGAAGTTATTTTTTCTATTTTATATATGTCGAAAAATTTCATGAAAAAAAGTCATAGTATAGCATGCTGGAAAATATCATGAAAAAAATTCATATATCAAAAACTAAAAAAAAAAGTCATGGTGTAGTAGGTCCAAAAATTAATAAAAAGTCAGATTATTGTATGTCGAAAAAAAGTCATAGTATAGCATGTTGAAAATATAATAATTAGACATATTATAGTATGTCGAAAAAATTCATAGTACATATGTCCAAAAAAATATTTAAAAAGTCAGATTATTGTATGTCCAAAAAAAGTCATTCTATAGTATGTCGAAAAAATTAAAAAGTCAGTTTAGTATTTCGAAAAATTTCATGAAAAAGTCATTGTATAGCATGTCAAAAAATATCATGAAAAAAAATCATATTATAGTATGTCAAAAACTTGAAAAAAAAAAAGTCATGGTGTAGTATGTCCAAAAGTTAATAAGTCAAAGTATTCTATTCCGAAAAAAATTTATAGTATAGTACGTTGAAAAAATTATAAAAAGTCAAAGTATTGTATGTCGGGAAAAAAGTCATTAAAAAGTCATACTATAGTCTGTCGAAAAAAAAGGCAAACTAGTATGAACAAAAAAAAAGTCAGTATAGTATTTCAGTAAAATGTCATAGTATAGTATGTTGAAAAAAAAGTTATAGCATAGCATGTCGAAAAAACTTTACGCATCACTAGCCTCCTCATGACGGTTGCACCACAACACTTATTTTGTATAACTTTGGTGAATTTATATTGGAAAAAATATTCAATAACTTCACTGTTATAAAGTGTAGGGGAATGGAAATTTTACAGTGAAAATATTATGCTTCTACATAATACTTACTACCATAAAGAGGTTACAGCTCTTCCAACAATAGGACCAATACAGCTGATTATTGTTCAGGGACGTTGGCTGTCAGCAAGAGAAAAAGGAATGTTGATGGTTAGCAACCAACTCATTAACCTAAAATCTATTTAGACAATAATACTACAAAGCCTGTAATTTCAACCTACCCCTCTCAATATAATGAGCTGACATCCTCGCAGAAAGTAAAAGGAAACCATTATTTAACCTTCAATATCAAACTGAACTGACAATGAGACATTTAAATATGTATTATTAATGTTACTTAAGCTTTCACAAACTCCTCTCCAACCAATATAGTCCAGAGGAATTCATGTTAACAACACTGGCATGACCAAGATGCAAATAAGCACAATCAATCAATCAATCAATCAAGCTTTATTTATATAGCACCTTTCAAACAAGTCAAATGCAATTCAAAGTGCTGTACAGACGATTGACAAAAATGTAGAATGTTAAAAATGGATTTAGAGACTAATGCACACCAAAACAACCAATATAAAAGTTCATTGTATAAGAAAGCAATACAAAATTGGTATTTAAAATAATAAAAGATAAATAAAATAACAATAAAAAAATAAAAAAAACTACACAAAATAAGCAGATTGTATTAAAATAATGAGATTTTTATGAAATAGAATAAAAGAGATAATGAGCAACAATAAAATGTTGATAAACAAAATATAGTAAAGTAAACACTATAATGATGATAATAAATAAAATAAGTAGAAACAATAAAACCATAAAATTATAAAACACTACATAAAAGCCAGACTAAATAGATGGATTTTTAGTTTCCATTTAAAAATATCAATATTTTCAGCTCCTCTCAGCTCACAAGCTTTTTTTTTTTTACTGTTAGCTGATGCATCTTGTTTTTTGCACTATCCCCTTTGCTGCTGTACACATCATACTTTGCCAGCATTTGTGTGCATCATTGAGAAATAAAAATGACAAGAGGTTTATCCAGACATGGAGCAGCAGACAGCATGGAGCCTACTTCATAATATTAATAACTTAGCCTCAATGTTGAGCTAACATTAGATCTGGCAGAGTTAAAACGTGGAATCAAACAGATATTATGATGCCTGACAGTTAACAAGCACTTAGAATATACATTCATTGATGAACTTTATAATCAACAGACTGAAATGGAGTAAAACTCTCTTACCAAACTTGAGGAAGAAACTCAGCTCACCTGAGTCAGGTGTGACGTCATGCGCATTATTTTTCTTCTTCTTCTTCTTTGGTGTTTATTGGTGGTTGGCAAACCAGTTTATAGGTGCATTACTGCCACCTACTGGACTACTGGAGTGTGGAGCAGGAGACTGGCAGGAAAAATAAATAAATAAATAAAATAAAATAAAATAAAAATCATGATTATTATTATTATTATTATTATGAATAATAATAATAACTAACTAAAATATAATAATAATAACTAACTAAAATATAATAATAATAACTAACTAAAATATAATAATAATAATAAAAATAATAATTAAATTCTCTCCATTATTCCTGTTGCCCTTAAGTAATTACGTCATGCGCATGCGTACTACTGACTGGTTTGAGCTGGTGGACTCTGAACTCTTATCTAATTTTTTTTATATGTTTTAACCTAATCAATTTTTTAATTAAAAAAACTCATGTTGATTCCATTTTTTTTATGAATAAAGATTAAAATATGTTTAATTTGGTAAAATCAAGTAAATTTGTGCTTGTAATACCTATGACATTCGTCATCCAATAATCATTTTTTTCAAATCTCAATTATCTCTCTCAATTAGACAGCTATTTAATCATCTTCCCAAACATCAAGAGGTTAATCAGATATAAAGGGCCTAACTTATGGAACTCATTTTCTCACAAAACATATTTAAAAGAGACATTAATCTCTGTTTCATATATTCTATTACCCATGTCTTGCATAAATATTTTAACAGTGAATTTGTTTTTACATCATTTAGGTTGAGCTAATCAATATGTTCCTTAGAGCTTTTTCTGCTCTCCCTGCACATTAATTCTCCTTGTTATTTGTATGTCATTTGTTTGATTTTAACCTGCACCAATAAATAAAATTCAAACTCATCTTTACCCCCCGTAGCAGGCAAATTTATATAATTATGTATTGTTTAGGAATAGTATATTGCTCTTCCTTGAGTTGGACCTGCTTGCTGTGTCAAAAATCCACCCAGAAATCAGGTGAAGTTGTTTTTTATCTGGTCTTTCCCTCTATATTTAAGTCAGTCCACATGAGTACACAGTCTTGGTCAGCAGTAATAAATGCCATAAGCTGTGTCCACCTGGGACTGTAGCTGTAAAACAGCAACAAATCTCTGACATGAAATAATGTCCTGTGTCAGCTCTATACTGCCCATCTCCATCTGCATCGCTGCACCCCACTGCACAAAACCCAGCAGCAGGGCCACTGATGCAACACTCTCTCTACGCTGCTGTTCCCGGAGGGCACAGATAAAACAGCAGCTCTCCCGGCCTGCTGAAGCCATATCCACCAGAGGAAGCGTGTAAACGTGACCCTGCCTCTCGTATAGATCGGGACATTCAGGTTTGCCTAACACAAGACCTATTAAATGTTATTAGGAGCCCTCCCAAGGCCTGATGCTGCAGTGAAGATTGCAAATACATTATCTCCCTCTAGTGGTGAATGTTAAACTCTATGGTCATTGTCATTCTGGGCAGTGCCTCCCCATTGATCCTCATTCAGAAAGATAGAACACTGCAGCAGTGGGAGAGTGCAACCCTGGAGTAGGATGGATGCAGTACTCTGTGTACATACGGCAGTTTGCATTATATTAAAACAATTTGGGCATCCCACAGAAAAAGACTTTGACACATAAATAACTCTCAAAACACTGGTACACAGAGATGTCAGGTTGAATACGACTATTCACAGAGGACATTTTGACATGAAACAGCAGGAAAAGCACAGGTGTAGATGATAAAATGATTGATGGCTGAATACCATTTAGCTGCATCAGTTACAGGGTCGTGGTATTGTGAATGCTGGCTCACACTGTCACACTTACTGGGACACTTGAACAGAACAGAGCCTCTGTTAATGTTATAAGTAACATCACATTTTCTATGTGTTTGTTATTGTCAACAAAGACCAAAAACAACAGCGTGTTAGTCCATCTCTTAATATTTTTTGACTTCCGCAGACTGTCTGTGTCTGTCTGCCCTAAGCCCGTTTGTTTCTACTGAATACTGTAATTATTAAAAAAGAAATAGAAAAAAAAAAGATAAATCTTTTACTTAAACAGCTGGCCACTGTAGTTTTTTTTTAGCAAACATTACTTAAAATGGAATAAATAGCATGTTTATTGGGGACTATTTTCAGCTGTGGATGTATTTACACCACACGAATATTACATGTTGGATTGACTGAAAATAAACTACAGTGTCCATGTTGTCCAGTGTGGCTTATTGATGTATTTCTTTTGGACAACAATACAGAACGGATCAATTCGTTGTTTTCATCTTTTCATGGATTCATTGATTTGTTGACAATAAGAAAACTGCAATATATCACCAGACTTATGCTTTAATCGGGGCAAATATTCTCAGTCAACATTACTTTGCGACATCAGAGTAAGAAATGGTTGCAGCTGTAATGTGCACACGTGTGGTCAGTGTGCGCATGGCTGCATACATGAGCACACATGTGCAGTTCAGTGTGTTCGAGCATAAACCAGTACTGCTGACAGGGCCACTTGAGTGATGTGGAGACAAGATTGTTCACATCAGCATACTGTAGATTATTGATGGCCTCAGACCGCCTGCGGACATTTCCTATCAATCTCATATGATGGAGGAGCAGAGATATGCTGCATAATTAGAAGCAAAGTCATTTTAAAGAATAGACGCACATATGTGCATTAAAACAGATAGCTATACTCCAGATGAATCAATTCATCATGGCTGTCATGAGCCCAACATGTTTCTTTCTCTCTGAGAAAGTCTGCAAACTGCGCTGTGGCTTCAACAACACTCTCTCCCAAAAAGGAGCAGGAAATTGACTGTTTTGGACATCGTAGGTGTTTATTTTCCTGTCACAGCCTACAGCCTGTTTCGTCCCTTTTTCTCAGATTCTCTCCTGCTCTGTCTCTCTGTCCCCGACTCACTCTCAGTTTGCATCACCCCCCTCTCTCTCTCTCTCCCCTTCCTGCCCTCCCTGAGCGTGGCTGGCCGCTGGGGTTGGCCTCCCTCTCGCTGTGCCACGTATGTAACCTAAACTGTGCAGGAGCCAAGCAGGGCTGAGCCACGAGTAAAGCTTTCCACAAGACCAGGCTGAGTCTCTGAAATCTCTCTGGACCTTGTTCAGTGAGGAATGAAATGGGGCTGCACATTCTCATTTTCTTCTCTAGACCATTTCATTTTCAGCCAGTGTAGTCTGCATCTACCTCAGACATTAGTGTTTTCTTTACCTGTTTTTATCCATCTTTAACCTCCTTTTCCCATCTTTCTGTCCTTTCTTGCACTTATTTTTTTTCCTTCTCCATATGTGTCCCTCTCTGCTGCTCTTTCCGTCCCCCCGTTTCACTTTCACTCTCCGTCTCTGTGTCAGATTTGCACTTACCTCACAGTATATTGTGTTGCTGTAAAGCGTCATCAATCCCCTCTCGTATAAACACAGGCTCCTCCTTCACCCTTACTTAATGTCATTAACAGGTGGCTGTCTAAAATAGACACACACAAACACGAACACACACACACACACACACACACACACACACACACACACACACACACACACACACACACACACACACACACACACACACACACACACACACACACGCACACACACACACACACACACACACAAACAGCAAGGCTGTCACAGATGCAGACATGTTTTTTAATCATGCTGGCATGGCTGTCGTCGTGTGACCGGACCACCCTGCAGCACCTCTGCTCATTGATTTAACATTCAAACATGTGTGGCATGTGAACAGGGTGCTGTTGAGATTGCAGGTGCAGTTTGAGGGGCACACAGCACACAGCAGTGCAAGCACACACATTTAATCATCAACAGTGTTAACCAACCAGGCTGCAGCCCCCTCCCCTGTTACACTCACTTTCCATAACCCTTATGTACCTCCCTCTCTCACTAACTCTCCCATCTCGCCCTCTATTAAGTTTCAAGCGCCTCTTCCTCCTGAACTGAACAACACACACCAAAACAGGTCAGACTTATTTTTCTTTTCACTCAAGTGCATTAGCTAGTTGTTGCTTTCTTATGCCCACATGTCACACAGGTGGCTGTGGCTGTCTTTGGTGAAACGGTAGAGAGAGTTCCTCATTTTCCTCATGTAAAATGCCCCTGTGTGTACAAGTTTATCATCTGCTCAGCTGCTACACAACTTAAGTCAGTTGTTTAGGATAATGTTTTAGTACAAAATGAGCATTTGTCTGTATTGTCCCTCCAACAGAGTAGCCTGGCATGCTCTGACCCCTCCGATCATCCTGTGGTTAATATGGATGTAATGTGATCAAGGTGTGTAACTCTATGACTACTAACTTGGCTGTCAGCGGCTACAGTCTTGATATTCTTTATTACAGTTAATGCCCGAGGAGTATTCAAATGCATGGCTGCTATTCCAAACTCTTGGATCATTAGAGACTTTTACTTTTGTAAGATTAACTCTTAATATTAGAAGATTATATCCCTTAGTGATATACTTGCTGTAAATTAGGATTATCGTTTATCGATTTTTTGGCAGAATAATATCATGATGATGTGATCTTATCATATTATTGTTCTGCACATTTCTGTTGTCCAAATGAATGTCTAATCTCTATAAATAGATTCTGCATTCATATGCAGAATCTGTAGGCAACAGGACAAGATGTTGGTACTGGAAGCGTTCTGGTTTCCATTTGTTGAGTTGTATTGACCAATCACGTTCGAGCAGGCTTTGGTTGAACGCAGGTAAACAGTCTGTGTGGAGAGCCGGAGCATATTGACCGAAATGCAATCTGGAAACGCATCAGCTATCGTCTGATGATTTAGCTTTTTATTGGTTTAAAATTAGATTGTAAACTGGCTACTTGTCAAACGATCCGGTCGTACACATCGTTTTGCAACTCCAGTCACGCATCTCAAGTTGCTAATCGGACTGGAAACAATGTTCACGGAAAAGGAAGTCCTGGCCCGGATATCCACTGGCTACACCGGAACCCCAGAAATACGACCCCTTACCCGCAGAGGCTTATCTGTCGTCAGCCCGATAGACGATGGGTTCCGAGAGTAATGTCTCCAAGCAGGTTGGGATTAAAATCTAACTCAATTAGTCATCAAAACAACATCATCACAAAGTCCATTTTATAGCTGCTCTGGAGCTTTCAATCGTATCACATGATCTTCCCCAGAAAATTGACTTTACTCTTTTTCAAGCACAACTGACATTATCAGTTATTTGTGTTTGTTTTCCACATATGAAGAGTTTGGTTACATGTATAACAGTGAAATACAGTTTATTGCTTTCAACATTAGTTTGATTATTTTATATGTGACTTTGCACACATTTGCCATATCATAATGTATAATCTATGCCAGAAATCATCCTTACAAATATTGTGATAATGGCTTTAAGGCTGCAGCTAATTATTATGGATCAACCTGCAGGTAATTTTCTCAATTAGTAGATCAATCGTATAATCTATAAGATGTCAACGTCTTCATATGTCATGTGTCAGACCAAAAGTACAAGAAGCCAAATATTTTTAGTTTACAATATAAAACTGAGAAAAGAAACAAAAATCCTCAAATCTTAATTGATAAATTACTTCAATGAATAATCGAGTATCAAAATAGTTACAGACTAATTTTCTGTCCAATTAACTAATAAACTAATCATTTCAGCTCTAAATGATCATTTCAACCATATCCATACACGGACCATAGTTTTTGTCTGGTTGTTTATAGATACATGTTACTATTTTGATCATAGTACTCAGAATGAACATCCTGCAAAACTCTAAATTTAAACTTACATCCTGGATACTGCTCTTTATATTTATATCCTGCAAAATATTTTTCACAAAGGACTTGCACTCAGGGGCTTCGTGTTGGTGCGTTGCCTATATAAAACCTCTGATGCTGTCAGCGCAAAACTCTGAATTAAGTGATCCGCCAACTGTGTGTGACCTGTTGGTGCCTCCCATCTAACTGGCCAGGCCTCATGCCTCCACTATGTGACCTGTTGGTCTGCACAGCACAGTTAATTACTGCGGCCCCCTCTCTGTCAGAGGGTTCAGGCATGAATTATCACCTCTCATGCACCCTGTGCAGAGTGGCGACACCGTTGTGCCCCGTCACTCACGTTGTTAAGACTGCCCCAAAGGCCCCTCGCTCACAGTTTGGAGTAACAGAAACAACTCCATAAGCCTGGGACCTTACAGTGATGCCACACACACACACTGAATCACACACTCGTATGCATGCTCAAAAAGACAGTCATGGCTGCAGATTCCAAGTGTTTGCTGGTACACGTAATGCAGGATGGGAGGTATTTGTGGCAACCCATTATCCCCTCAGATCAAAGGGGATCTGTGTCTGGGCCAGAGATAGTGTACCTGTTCGGGGAAGAGCTCTGTTGTCAAGTCCTCTGGGAAAATAGAAGATGGGCGGTCCAGTCTGGCGCTGTGGTGTTATCTCTCACCTTGAACCCGGAACCATCCGACTCCACCGGCTCACCCAGCCCAATTGTTTCTTCATCTGAAGCAAAATCTGCCTTTCAGGGAAATGCCATATGGCTTATCTATTGTTGGCTGAGAGCATGTCATATGGCTTTTAGGGAGGAGGGGGGGATACTGTAGATGCTGATAAAGCTCTTGGAAATTAAATATTACGCTGGTGATGAAAGGATTTTGCTCTCGTGAAGCATATGCTGGCTGCTCTTTCATCTTTCTGTTTCATCTCTCTATTTCAGGGGACTGGACGGAAAACACACACTGGCTCTCCTGGTCCATGCCTCCGTCTCCTCCCATTTTATCATTTCCTTACTTCATCCGCCCCCCCCCACTTCACTGTAACTCTGTTCATATCTCTTTCTGTCTAATTTCATTGTTCTGCCCACCTATTGTCACTTGATCCTTTGTTCACTCTTTGCTCAATTTATCCATCCATCACAGGATAGTTGATAGCTGTGTCTCCTCTTCTTTAATATACTGTTTTTTAAAACAAAACTTCCAAAACCTGCACCTTCTTCACACTTAACCTCTCCCCATTTCTTTCCTACTAAACCACCCATCTATTATTTGCTCCCCTAATATTTAGCACAAGTGCCCCGTTCTTTCGCCTGGTCTTCGTCGGGCCTGGCCTTGAGATCAGTATGTGGTCCAACTTCTTCGTGCAACCGGATGATGCATCCGGGGCGGCGGGGGCTGGACAAGGACAAGGTGGAATGAAAGGTGGAAGGGGACAGAGGAGGATCCCCAAGATGAGTGACAGCCAGGAGGGGAAGATCAAACTGGCCTTCTTTGTGTCTATCATCGGCGTGACCTTCACCGTGTTGGGCATGGGGACAGAGTTTTGGGTGGAGCTGGCCCAACCAAAGAATTTCAGCGGCAACTCGACCTGCCAGATGGCCCATTATGGCTTGTGGAAGGGCTGCATCCGCACCCTATGGGTGGCTGACATAGACCCAGAGAGGACGAGCTGTGGCCCCGCTGAACTACCTGGAGGTGAGACCTCTGGCTGCAGTGTGTCTGTGTGAGTTTGTGTTCATCGCTCTGTGTGTCTGTGCTGTCTAGGAGGTGAGCAGGTGAGGTTTCTGGAGGGCGTGTGTCTGTTTTGTTTCCCCGACTGTCTGCTCATGTCTGCTTCTCCGCAAACTGAATTGCCCGGCCATGCAAGTCTACCTCGAGGCCGCCTCCACGTTACAATATGCGCCTCGGTATGAAAGTGAATTAATAGGAAAGGGTCAAATGATGTTTCTGAGAGATAGCAAGTTGTTGACATCACTGAGGGAAAAACGTGTAGACTTAATCGCCACGATTTTTCTTTGCCATCACCACTGATGTGAAAACAGAGGGAGCAGGCAGAACTAATACAACGTATGCCCTCTGGGAATACGCTTACATCTGTAGGTCTTTTATCTGAGAGCCCATAAGGGACTGAGGAAAGCCAACATGAGAATAATTTTCATCCCACTAACAATCTCCAGATTTCTGAGCAACATATTTATGATTTTTGATAATGTCATTTCTCCCCGTATATATACATATGCACATCCACTGTAACCTTGCAAAGGGATAGAGAGAGGATATGTGAAGCTGCCTGCATACATATGTATCTAGGTCATCCTACAGATAATGTGCAAATTGAATCATTAAAGAAATACGATGCTCGAAAAACAAGAGTGCGAGCAGGACCACAGAAAAGCTGTTTCCAATTCTTGTGCTATTGTAACAACACAAAGCAGCATGCAGCTACATGTAGCATCACACAATGTCACCTTTGTGATTCACAACATTGTCAGTGTAATGAAGCATCGATTTCAAGTTTTTCCCCTGACTGGGTACCTAATCATCTCGTGTTGTACACACAGTACAGACAGGTGATAAGGGCCGGGCCACAGGTTTATTGCGATGACGAACGTCCACGTTTAGAGTTGTGACAGCTCCTCTCTAAAAGCACTTTATTCAACTTGACCGTGGTTAGGTTCTCCAGATTATCTCCACAATGACCTACTTCTGTCTGAAAAGCGAGAGAGGCAGGTATCGGGAGAAGTGAGATAGAGATAGGCGAGGCGGGCTTTCGAAGGTGCTGCTCTTGGAATCACGGCCTATCTCAGGGAATCTGCTGAGACACAGCAGAGCTCTGAAGAAACCAGAAAAATCTCCTCATCCAGCAGAGTGGATCACACATATACATAAATACTATTCACATGCATCACCTTGAATGATGTGTCACAACATTGTTTTGGTATTCAGTCGTCAAGGGATAATTCATCTTACCTGTCAAAATGTCCTGCATCTCTGGCTGCTAGATATGTGTGCCTCCGAGATGGTCTGTTGTTGTGTGTGAGAGCAGCCAGTATGCTTCTGACAATCTTTCTCACACGTTGGCCCACGCCGCCTGTCGCAGATGGCCGTGGGCCTGTCATGTTTGGAGGAAAACAACTGTTTTTGGCCATCTCTTGCTTCTCTGTTTCACATCGCTGTTTACACGCCTTTGGCTCCCGTCCCGAGCAGAGTGCGGCCCCGCTGATGCCGTGGCTGTCATCTCAAGACCAGCTATCCATCTTTCGCTGCCTGCTGGAGAGGGACATGACAGCTCAATAATTATAGCCTCAGCAGGAGGAGCGAGAGCATAACCAGTTGACTGTGATAGCATAACGTGTTAGGAAATCAGTAAGCTGATAAATGGTGTGTTTGCTTCTGTAAAAAATGTTTGCAAATGTGCTCGGGCACAAACATATTTGTGTGTGAAAGAAATGTGTGCACAACAAGCATGTGGTCATCTTGGACCACATTATATTCAGTGGGTGAAAGTCATCACTATGCGCTTGTGAAGCCAAGTGGAATCTGACTACTTCACAGTTTTTGTCTAAATATAGAGAGGGGGGAAACGAGGAAGAGGGACAGACAGGGACTGAGGGAGAGTGTATGTCTAATGCAGTATTAACCAACCCCTCTGTGTTTCCTCCCCCTCTTGACATCTCCTGCTCCCCTCACCTCCTTCTCCATCTGTGGCTCCCCTCTCTTTTCCCCTTCACTCACCACCCCTTCCATCTGCCCCCAACTCACTCCTCCTTTCCCCCCGCTATCTCATCCTCTGAGCCTCTATCCACATTTCCTGCTGCATCCCCCTTCATCATTCGCTCACCCCTCATATCCCCTTCCCCTCAACCCTTCTTCTTCTTCTTCTGCAGCCACGCCTCTCCATTTCTATCCTCCATCTGTCCCTTCTCTCTGTCTACCTCTCCTTCTCCCCTCTGCCATCCACCCTCAGTATTTTTCTGTCTCTCACCCTCTCTGGCGGCACCATATGTGCAGTGCTGGGCAGTGTGTGTGTGTGTGTGTGTGTGTCTCTGGGTATTCCAGCTAATGCTCGACACTTGGATATAAATAGGAATGATGCCTGGAAGGACAGAGTGCATGGATGCATAGGAGGCGCATAAAGAAGACCAGCAGCTATCCATAGGAGTGTGCGTGTGTGTGTGTGCGTGTATATGTGTGTGCGTGTGTGTGTGTGTGTGTACGTGTACGTGTACGTGTGTCTGATCTCTTTGTATGATCTTTTCATTTACCCACAGAAACCAACTGCACCTACTTCAAATTCTTCACCTCTGGGGAGAATGCAGTCATATTCAAGAAGACAACTGACAAGAGTGAGACGTTACACTTCCCTCCCTGCAATTTCTGCTACACATGCAGTTGCACACTAACAGTTACATTGCGGCTACTATCAATAAAGACGTCCGCTGGGGTGCTCAGAGGACCATGCTGGTGGTTTTTGCATGTTTCAGCCCATTAACTTCTGCTGCCACCCATTTTCCAAAGCAAACCATAAGCTATCAGACTGATTAATGTGTTTACATTACGGTCCGGGCAGCCGCTGGTTTCAGTGCAGTTTGAAGATCAGCTGGCTGAGACTTGATACTTACATTACAGTGAGCATAAAGTCAACTTTAGCTGTTGGTCAAAAGTTTTGAGCAAGGACTGTTTTGATGCATTCAAGGACGCTCAGACATTTAAAGTTGAAGTAGGCACGATTGGAGCAAATATGATTAAAAAAAGTTATTTTTATAAAACGGTCACTATGTCCTGACAGTATTGAATGAGACAGATAATATGAAAAAAACATCATGTGCCTCTGTGTCCTCCGGTGTCCTACGGTGTCCTCCAGTGCTCCTAATGGCATCTGCAAGATTTCACAACCAAACAACCAGTCAGAGCTGATCTGGAGACCGCGGTTCCTGTCCCGTACATTAAGTTTCACTTTCACTTTACGATCAGCTGTTCGTTTGTGTCCGGTGTTCACAACGTCAAGTCACATTTTTACTGTACAAATGTAGTAATTTTAAACCCAACCATGTTGTATTTTTCCTAATCCTAACTAAGTGGTTTTGTTGCCTAAACCTAAGCAAGTGATTTTGTTTAATTCAAAACATTAAGCACGTGTTTACTGTAGGGTGACCATATTTTCAAACCCCCAAACCGGGACCATTGAGTGTACCGCACGTTCATGCACCCTTGCGTTCGTGCGCGCACATGCACACGCTACTATGCACGCACCATAGGCATTTTCATCAGGATGGCTAACTTGGCAAACCTGTGGCGCATTTGAGCACGGAGTGGGATTAGAAAGAAGGTATTATTATAGGTGGGTGCATTAGAGGCTTTGACAATCAGGACTTATCACATTCACTGCCTTCACCCCCTTTAATCACAGGACTATCCCCCTCATGACGCACTGACAGTTTGGCAGTCCTGCAGAGAGTTTTCCTCAGAGGAAACGTATTGTTTTCTGGGACTATGGAAATCATTTTTCAACTTTAGTTTTGAACCCGAACAATCTCTATCACATCATGTTGCTCGCCACATGTAACCAGTGGATCTTCCGTGTCCATGCGTAATTGTGGCTTGACAGCGCACAATATCACTCTCTATTGCAGCAGTGCGCTGTGCTGGCTCTCTTTGTACTTATCTCATGCGCACAAATGAATTAATGAGTGTAACATGATAAACGTCTACGGAAGTATAATATTGTTATTTTAATTGTAGTGAAAACTGGGACAATTTATCAGTGACTGTTGAAAACCGGGACATTTGAGTGTTTTACAGATATTTGTCGGGACTCAGGATACCCAGCTTGAAAACCGTGACTGTCCCGGAAAAAACGTGACGTCTGGTCACCGTAGTTTACTGTGACTGAAAAGTGACGCCGAGGGGTCTGACAAAGCGTCAAGTTGGGATGATGAGTTGGGTTTTGAGTGAAATATCTTTTAACTATTGGAACGATTGCCATGAAATTTCGACATTCGTGTCCCCCTCAGGAAGAATAGTGATCACTTCGGTGATGCCTTAGTATTTCGTATAGCACCATCATCAATAATCAGAAATCAATACTTTGGTGTACGACCAAATACTTGCAAAATTAATGACATCCCCATCTGCATTTTGTATTTAGTGCTAATTATCAGCTTATGTTTTCATGCTGACATGCTAAACTAAGATGGTGTACATGAGAAACATTATACCTGCTGAGCATCAGCATGTTATCTTTGTCATTGGGAGCATGTTAGCATGTGTGTGTGTCTAAATACAGCCTCACAGACCCGCTATAGTATGACGTTAGACTCTGTTTGGCAGCCAGCTCGTAGATGCCAGAAAGACTCTGATAATACTCTGTGGTGCCAACTGCATTAAAAAAATGTGTTCTGTGATGATTGATTCTTGTGAAGCAAGTTTTAAGTCTCTGCAGGTTAATTTAAAAACCTTATGGACACACACTTGCACCAATCACTGGCTGCAATGGACGATACCAAAAATACATGAATCAATCTAAAAACTGTAAAATGCAATTGGGGGAAAAACCAAACAGCGTTTTTTGTGTGTTGCTTTCATTGTTATCTATATCTCACCTCCTTTTGGCTTCTTCTAGCCAAAATTCACCCATTCCTGAAGCTTGTATCTGCTGTGTTTTAATTAATTAAATAATAATAATATCTGTGTGGTCGAGTGTCTGAAAACATAAAACTGGCACTGGCTATTGTGAAATGTTGATCAGCTTTTTTGGGTTGCACCTGTTCAGATTTGCAATGCCAATAAAATCTGTTTTAAACAGAGCCAGTAATAGAAGTGGCACAATTCACACCATGTTTGTATTCTCATAATCAAATGTAATCTATAAACCCAGTAGAATCAAACTTTGTGAGGTGGTGTAATATCTGATTTTACAATACCTCTACCATCTTTCCTGAATATTTCTCGCTGCATAAAATAACAGATTCCAACTTTAACCACACTTATTTTCTTTCTTTGCTTTTATACTCTTTATTCATTCTGCCCTCCCTTCACAGAGCTGAATCTAGCAGCAGCTATCTTGGCCCTTCTCAGTCTGACCATGATGGTAATGGGCTCCATCTGTATTGGCATGTCCCTCAGCAAAGGAGTGCCCTTCTTTCTCAAGCCAGCCTCCTTCTGTTTCATCCTATCAGGTGGGACCTCACTATGCTATTTTACCTATTTACATTCAAGCGTGACAATATCCCTAACCGACAGTTGGTTATTTGATGACATTACCAAGTTATCTTCTAATGTGATTTTATTTTGACGTCTCTTATCCCACCAATTCCTCTCTATGTGCAGGTGTACTGGTCCTTTTCTCTGTCCTGATGTTCCACCAGTCCGTGCTGGCCTTGCTGTCCAGTGACCACACCGTACCTTTACACCATGAGCTGTCCTGGTCTGTGGCCTGCGTGGGCTCAGCGGGAGTCATTCTTATATTTGGAGGATTCCTCTTCGTCATCCTCTCCCTTCCTTTCAGCCCCTGGCAGAAATGCATGTCACACAAGAATAGTGCCACTTAGCAGAGGAATGATAATAAAATGTGAATTCAATATTCTTGTTTGAGAGCAAGTGGAAACGTCCATTAGCCCACCTGAGGGCTGGGACTTTGCTTGTTCTTGGCATTTTAATTGTCAGTGAAGTCAATCAAGGTCTTAATCAAATGTATGAAGAGAAGGCAGCAACCCGTAAGTGAGGCCTGCAGAATGTGCAAAGAATTGTTTTAGTGTTTTTTTTAGTAGAGAATAGATGGAAGGAACGGGGCTACTGCTGACTCTAGTTTTAGCTCTATGTTGTGTTTACTTAAATTGTCACAATAGGCTTGTTAGCCTGCCTATAGCTGTGCATCCACACATAAACCTAGTCCTTATGTTAGCATAAGGAGAGTAAATAAAAATGTTTTAAACGGTCAGACACATTTCAATTTTAAAACTTTTAGAAGTCTGTTTAATACGGAAGCCCATTTCTGCCAAGCAAATTAAAAAAAAACATGAAAAGTTAGCAACAAGTCCTCCAAATTAAAGTCCTCCAATCCCTTTAGAACGACACTTGGAAGCGTTTTCTCATCTGACTTAAGCAAAGTTATACTTTACGAGCATGCAAGAAGGTGACGTAAATTTCGTCATCAGAGGGTGTACACGTAGGTTCTCTACGGATATTTGCGTACCAATTTGTTGTGACAACGAGGCCACAATGCTACAGGTGATAGCTTAGCGATCTACTGTGTGGAATACGTCCTCTAAGCAGTCAGTATAAATAGTATTACTATACATCCATGGTGTCCGCAGCTGTCCGTGTATGCATCCGTTTGGGAGTATAACCAAGACTTAAACTGTTTTTTTAAAACTGCAAATCACTGCTTAAGAATTAATCTGTTTTATGATGTGACAACACTATGGTTAAGGTTTGGTTAGGTTTAGGCACAAAAATGACTTAGTAGGGTTAGAGAAAGATCATGGTTTGGATTAAAATGACTCCTTCGTTAAGGTTAGGCGACCTTCATGATAATGGTTACAATAATAAACTTGTAGTTAAGGTGAGGGAATGACGTCGTGCTTTAAAAAAAAGGGAAATGAACAGCTGTCACCCATGTCCGATGTTTTGTTGACCTAACAAATTAGGGCTGGGCGATGGAGAAACTCAAATATCACAATATTTATGACCAAATATCTCGACATCGATATTGCAACGATATTGTAGGATTGGTTGTTTTACAAAATATTTTTACGGGGCGCTTTCCCATGAATGTAAGCATATGTCATTCTGGGGCACTGATGGTGTCATTCTTCTTGGGAGGACAGTCTCACAGTTAGACATAATACAAAATTATAAGATTTTAAATCAAAAGTTTGACTTACTAAGTCAAAATGATGGATACCAAGTTGGAAATTTTGACTGACCATCTGAAAATTTAGTATTTTTTTTAACATGCTTAACTTTTCATGTCCTTTTTCAGGCGGAAATGGGCCTCCATAGATTAAAATCCCTAAAGCACCATCAGAATGTATCACCATCAACGTATACTATGTTTTTGATAACAATCAGTATGGAAGAGGTCCTGATTACTTTCAGAGAAGTTACAGAGGAGTCATATCTGCTACATACTGCCTTACGAACAGTAATTGAGTATCCTTAATATTTTAGCAATGAAGCTTTTTAACACTTAATACTTGATTAACAAAAGGCTTCATGTCATTATTTATTACTTATGTGTGTTTTACAACTATTGGGTGAATGCTGCGTCAGTATGAATGTTGAATGAAACCAACTGTGAGAAGTGATTAAAAAACACCCTTTTGTATATCAGAATTGTATGGACTCACTTTATAAGCTCAACTTTGTACATAAACTGAATGAATGTGTTTATATTGTATGAAATGTCACTTTGAAATGTATGCGGTAAATACACTTTATTTTTGTCATAGGATGCTCACCTTGTCTCTCTACCAAGAAATGTTATTTTTCAAAATAAAAGCTCATTTCTACTCATATATGTGTACAGTATGTGGCGCCAGTTTTGCTTATCATTAAAGGGATTTGACATAAAGTGATTGCCTCCGTTTTGTTTGCTGACATGACACCCTGTCTGCTCTCGAACTTGACATTCACCCATTTTCACCCCTTCACAGTGTGACTCCTAACCTCTCTGCCAAACATCCACCTCCCCCAAACTGGCTCGTCTATAATTAGGCCAGAGCTCATCGCAATGCATTTCACTGCAGAGGTTGGGAAACCTTATCCTTGAATTTCAACTATGTACCCCCCCATCCCCCCATCCCCCGCTCCACCAGCCTATCCTCATACCCCTGTGCCCTCTCCTCTCCGTCTCCACCCCTGACCTCAGTGCGTCCCTTTCCCTGCTGTCCCCAGGCGAGCCCGCCGGTCAGTACTCCTCCACCTCACCTCCACCAACCCTTCTGCCCCACGCTCACACAAGGACAACGGGACGATCAGATCAGAGATGTCCCAATAACTACTCTAACAACCGGCCTGCTGGGGAGTGAGTGGCACCTGCCCACACTCTCACACATGCCTTTAAGTCTCAGTGGGCAGAAACTGAATCCACATGACACACTATCCTGGTTGTATATATAGCTGTTAATAGTCCTACTGAGACTGTGTGACCAGTGGTGCACAAACACTACAGTAGCTGCATGTTTGTAAAGAGAAATGGGCTTCCTGGACTCCTTTATAGAGAAGGGAAAAACCTCAACTGTTATTACTGATATATTGCCAAAATATGAATGTCCATATAGCCTATTTTAAAGGTACTCTACGATATCCAGAGCATTAATATAGCAGAATGAAGTCACTCTCCCTCTGTGTGTGCTGTAATCCTTGCTTCTTTGTGTTTTGTTGACATAGCCGGGCCGGCCGTTCATGTCTTTTAGTGCATGTTCGTGCATGCTAGCGTGTCCCACTGGCTAGCTCACAGTCGCATGCTCTGCACTGCTCTCATACGGCTGTTACAGCTGATAACCATCCCTACCGACGGCGCCGTTGTGTAAGCGTAGCACCCACCCACCCGTTCCCCTCCAGGTTAACACTGTTAGATCTTTCAGCACTATTACTGTTGTTTTCACCGTTAACGCTGTCAACACTGTCGAGAGCCGTGCCGAGGCAATAGAAATGCTCCGAATCTCTTCTCAGTCGCTAGAAAAAATGGTGGCATTGAACGTTTTTGCAAACCAGGGATCCGTTGATTGGCGACGTTTCTGAACCAAGAATACGTTCATAAATACATTTTATATCAGCCTCGTATCGCGCTTGCAGAAACGTAATGCCACAAGGTTAACATCTTGGTTAAGGTTAGAAACAATATCATGGTTTCTGTTCAAATAATAATGTAACAACGTAACAACGCAACAAAACCACTAGTTAGGTTTAGGAAAGAACTACGTGGTTGGGCTTAAAACTGCTACGTTTGTACAGTGAAAATGACCCTGAACATTGTATACAAACAGCTTATTGTAACGTGACGCATGGGACTCGAAGAGCGGTCTCTTGGATGAAAGCCCTGTGTTTGTTGGACCCATCCACCTCCCCTGCCGCCCACCCGGTGTGCCTCTTTTCACTCTTTAAACTACGTCACTTGCTCTGACCAAATGCAAAAATGACGACATTCATATTGTATCCGTGGTTTGCAGAAATATCCAATGCCAACATTTTTTTCCTGATGACTGGGCTGCCAACATCGCATTTAGCACCTTTAAGCTGTGTGTGATAGGAATGACGCCTGTGTAGTAGATGACATGAGTTTGCTTTGGCAGCCTCTCATCCTTCCTCCTTGAATCTCAGCTGCATCACTGTGACTAAATCTAGACTGTAGGTATGATAATACCAGGGAAGGCACTCCAGATAACTAATCCTCAGGGTCCAGGAGCACTAGGCATCTCGGCCCCTTGTCAAGGATGTGACACTGCTTCCCTCAGCTCTAATGCATCTCAAGTATAATCTCTTGTCTCTGAAGATTCCCACTTTCCTCCCTTCCAGTGATCAACCCTCTGAGGTCAAGCAAACCCTGCCCAGTGGGACCAAAGCAGACCTTCACAGTACTTTATAATTGTTCATTCAAAAACATGCATGAGGTACCAGATGGGCCCATCAGGAAAAAAAAATATGATGTGCTCAGGTAGGGCCGTGGTCACAGAAAAAAAGCACAGTGAATTAACTTTCACTTGCTTTTTCATTATCCTATTTGACAAATACCGCCCATCTGGCGCTACCCATATATTTGCAAATATTATGAGCCTCAGGTCTGACAGCGAAGGTCGAAGACTTTTCTAGGATCACAGCACACCAAAGATTAGCTGAAAGACCTTGAGCTTAAGTAACTACTAACAGCAATGTTTGCTCGCTAATGATGAACAGTTGTGGAAAGTAAGTAAAGTACTTTTTTTTTTATGATTTTACATACAAAACATATGATCAGTTTATAACAGATGATGCATTTTTATAGGGTAAATTTACCAACAGTCCAACATTTACCAACATTAAAATTCTGTTAGTTAATGCATCAATAATACTGATGTAATGATTTAATAATATAACACTGACATGGGCCATACTTACTTTTAATACTTTAAGTATATTTTGTTGCTTATACTTCTGTTCCCCTCCAAGATCCCCTCCAGACATGTTTTAAGACAAATACAAATATTCTGCTATGAAAAAGATTCTTAAACTTAAATCTACTCATACTATATCATTGAAAATATTGTTTATTTCAAATACTTAACTGCTGGACACAATGTCTCTTACTTCGCTGTAAAGTCTATTCTCAGTGCGCACTGGAGGTTTCAAGTGTCCACATCACACTTGGTCAAGTTGCATTTTGGACCCGGACTGGCTACCAAAGAGACGTCACAAAATCTTGCTCTGAAACTCAGATTTAAGTTGAGCACAGAGGAATTTTCAGCAGATAAATGTGAAAACAGACTTCTAGTGTCAAACTGTATCATTCTGTGCAGTGAAGATCAAACATCCAAGTGTAGTAACAATAAGCAAAATATGTTTTTTTGAGTGAAGGGGGATTTTGAGTTACATTTTTGATGCTGGACTTTTACTTAAAATTAAATATTTTTAGAGTGTGCTATTGCTACTTTTATTTAAACCTGAAATAACTGTTTGTTTGGCCACTTTGGGGCAACTGAAGCAAGTTGTGAACGCAACATTGACACATCGTCCCCTTTTAAGTTGATATAGCAAACTTGTTAGCAAAGAGTTACGTATCATCCAGCAGCTACGAAGCAACACTATCATTCATTTGGAGTCGTGTTTCTGACCATGTCCAATATTCACTCTGTTTTCGGTCTCCACCAACTGCTGAGGGAAATATCTGTCTCTTTATCTGCTAAATGCTCCACCATGTTCACCAGCTTCATGTCTGTTTACCGTTTGGTGCTGAGCAGCTATTGTACGGTAGACTATTAGAGCTTCTTCGCCTAAAACAGCTGCCTGCTGAGGCTGAAAACGACGCCATGAGAGCGAGGAGAGTGAACCACAACAGTAACTTTGTGGACCGGAGAGCTAAGCAATGATAATTCAACTCGATATCACGCTAAAGTAATAAACCCGCCTGTCCACCAGAGGATAGCGTGTCAGTGTCACGTAACATGCATGTATGAAGGTGCAGTACAAGCAGGGGGCAACAAAATCATTCACTTAGGTTTAGGCAACAAAACCACCTAGTTAGGTTTAGGAAAAACGTCATGGTTGGCTTTAAAATAAGTACGTAAACTAAGTACAATACGTACGATAACAACGTAACATGAGTACAGAAAACACGTCACTAACGTCCCTAACGTCATTAACGTAGCATATTTACATGGATGCATTTACATTAGTCAGTACAGACTACATGGCGTACAAATGACACACTTAAAGCCAGGAAGGCGTTCTTATTTCACACTTTTGTCTTGCGTATCATGATGTCATTCACACGCCTTTTGTGCGACTGGGCTGGTAATTCTCTGGAGCTTCTTCACTACGAGCAACTCCTTTCACATTGTCACATTGTTTTTCATTAGAGACATTGTTATTATAAAAATATAGCAAAGGGTCAGAATATCTAAATGTCAGATGCTCTTGAGGATACTCAAAACACAGGTATATGCTCACTCTGTACCTCAGAAGAGACTCCAAAAGAAACAAAAGACAGCAGTCTGTGAATATGTCTGTTATTGTTTTTTTTTATAAACTTCGTGCAATACAGTGTTTAAGTTTATCACACATTTAGATAAACCATAATCATTTGTCTAGATATATCTATTCTCAACTACATAATATTCATATTGCCCACATAAATGCTATCTGTGTGCAGTTTTTTATCACATTATTCTTTTTCTGAAATGAAATCAAAGAAATGAAAACGTATAGAATCTGGAAGCGTCTGGTTGTTTTGTTTTGCTTCTTCATTATATCATGTAGCGGTGTGTCCATGGTTTCGACCCGGATCTGCAGTCACTCAGGACAGTTTAGAAGAGAGACTGGGGATGGGGGGGAGGGGGCTTGTTTACATGTGTTTACATTCTCATCAACATAAACAGATCAGAGTTCAGACTCAGGAGTCAGCGGTCGCAGGGAAAGCACAGTGAAAAGAATATCTTTGGGGAGGTTTAGGGGGGTCGTCTCTGTGGTGGATCTGTTGTTGGTCATGTGATAAAGTTGAGGATCATGTGACCAAATATGGGCGAGGGGGTAGGGGGAGCAAGTATGGCGGTGCAGGGTTGGTGGATGAAACCACCCAACAAGAGTCCAGGGAGGGCACCGGGAACAAAACAGCCCAAAATGCATACCCAGTTTGAACAGTGGTCCCGAAAAACGTATCTATAGACTTTACAAATATATGTATGCGTAAATTACAATGTACATGTATCTTTTCAAAAGTTTTTCTCTAGTGTTTTTTTAAACCCTCTCAACCCACATATACATATTGTCTTTTTTTGCCACTGAAAATGATGAGTTGCATGTCTCACTTTGGGACTCTTCATAGAAAAAAATGATTAGGTTTTTTTGTTTTTCTGCTCAGGCAGTAACCTTTACCTGAATCTGTACAAATGTATTATTCTATGTCTCTTTTTTCTGCTTCCTCCAGTCAGAGGTTTCTGTTAATGCCCAAGAACAAACATCTTCAACACGACTATAGCTACAAGTACTACTGTTAACACTGATTAGAATGGAAAGAAGACTAACAGAGGCCCATAGAAAACTCAGACTCATAATAACAATGAAGTTGGTCATTTGTCTCAGTCACTCACGTTATTGTTGCATTTCTTTCAGTATCAATATTGGAAGACAATTTACAGTATTCAAATCTGACTTCATGTTATAAATGAAAATTATATAATATGGGGGTTAAAAAAGTAACACAGGCCCACATTCTCCCACATATTTGTGCACACTCATG